>NW_007726494.1:134012-136268 GCF_000696425.1 Galeopterus variegatus | reverse complement strand
ACAGAAATTAATAGCCTATGGCTGTCATCCCATTAGAGCAAACTACAACATTTTTGGTTTTACTTTCTTGCTATATATGCAGTGCTCAAAGGGCAGGAAGACTTTTCTAGCTCCGACAGATATCTGAACTTCCATTTTGGAGACATTCCTTTAGCTTCTGGCTTTGGCCCTTAAAATATGAAACCACCAGGACAGAGGCACTATTCATTTCTAAGGTTATTTTTGGACCTAATTGGTCTAGAAGCACTCACGCACCTGTAACTCACCTGTCCTAGCTCAACTCCTATCCTACCTGTGACCCCCAGTGGGCATGCAGTATCTATCTATACCTTATCACAGCTTTTGCCACATGCACACGCATTGCTGGCTAGAATGTACACTACACAAGGACAGTGACTTTTATCTGTTTTGTACACTCAACAGCCCAGAGCACACTACTTCTTAGCTTCAATCATTCTTCACCTGTAGAGACTTTCCATTGCTGTTCATTCCAAACTCTGGCAGCTATTCTGCCCACACATGTTGTTTGCGCCTACCTTCTCCGTTCCCCTCCATTTTCATCATTTCTATTATTTCTGCTCCAAGTTCCTATGAACAACCTTGAAACATCCTTGTCAATCGAAACCAATATATATTTACTGCATATATCTAGAGAATCACTGTAATATAGCTCCGTGTGGTTTTGGAAACTTCTGTTTACTGTGTATATTGCACCTCTTGGATCCTTGGAGTGGATCCTGGTTTCTCTCATTTCTCCACTCTAGATAATCTGAACTCTGTTTACTCTGCAGGGTGTATTCCTATGGGTCTTAACCAGGGTCCATACTTTCTAATTTCCCTCTATATCATCAAATAACAGATTAGACCCCACTTTTCTCAGCGTAAGCACTAGGAGGTGTCAGTAATGAAAGTGGTGCTTTAGCCATTTTGGAAAACGGTGTGGAAGGGAACATTAGTGTGCCACATGTCCAAGGGGGTGGGGCATGAGAGAGGGTAAGCTGAGAGAGTTGGGGGGATACAAGGTTAAGATCCAGGCAGATGTGAGCTCTAATCCCAGCTCTGCAAATCTCCACTGGTGCTAACTAGCCTGAGAGCCCTCGCAGGACCTGGCCCCTGCCTGCCTTTCCAGCCTCTGCTCCCACACTCTTCCCCTGTTCACTGCTTTCCAACCTCACTGGCCTCTTTCAGATTCTCCAACACACTTTCCTCTTGAGGCCTTCTGCTGCCTGGAATGCACTCCTGCCACTTGGCCTTGCCGATTTCTGCCCATCTGAGTTTATACATCACCACCTCGGAGTGGCCTTCCCCAAGCCCCAGTCTACATGAGTCCTCTTGTTACTCTCCCTCTCAGCATCACATCTCGGCTGTCAGTGTGACCAGGTAATGTGTCGTTATATACTGTATGAACGTGTGCCGGCTCAATGCCTTTCTCCTCTGTTCTGCTACAGGCTGTAGAGGGCAGGGACCACATCTGTATTTTCTCTCACTGCGTACCTAGATCTTAGCACAGTGCCTGGAACATAGGAAGCTTTCAGTGAATACCTGTGGAGTGAATAAATCACAGACTGAATTCCTTAACCACTCTGAGGTTCAGGTTCCTCAATGATAAACCAGAAATATTACTATGGCATCCCTCGTGGTTGATGGAAGGACTGAATGAGATGAGCCAAGTAAAGCTCTTCACAACCTGGGCATGCAATAAGTATAAGCTTCCATTTCCTCTACCTCATCATTTCTTCTCATACTGATTTTGCCAAAGGGCACATTTTCATTTTAAAAACTAATGCTTGAAAGAAAAATCAGCCAAATGCATGAAGATCTGCAAACATAAATCTAGTGATTTAGAGATATGATGAAAGAAGCTATTTGAAATCATATGACGTACATGGTCGAATATCTCTGTGATGTTTGTTTGTTCTCAATGAATAAGCTTCTTGCCTTAAGAGAAGGGACAGGGGGCGCATGACAATCAGTTGATGGTGATAAAAACAAAACCTAAATTTAATTCATCAAAATCTATGAATACTAATCAATTTTGTAATTTAAAAGGAAGTACAGAGGGTTAGAGCAGCCAGTCTGCTCCAACAGAATTAGTGCAAAAATACACTCATTGGTGAAAACTTAGTCTTAAGAGACCCATGTATTACTCATGTATGATTTCAGTTTTATTCTCAAAACTGAGATAGCACTGCAAAAATTTAATTCCAAGACATGCAAGCATATCACTCAGAAAATTCTCTTGATCTCTCTGATGGC
>NW_007726494.1:119460-133263 GCF_000696425.1 Galeopterus variegatus | reverse complement strand
GGATGGTGTTTGAATATTATTAGTGTTAAAAGGAAACAGATTTACTGATTTTGACAACTGTATTGTGGTTATATAAGAAAATGTCCTTGTTTTAAGGCAACATGCCCTAAAGTATTTAGGGCAGAGTCTTAAAGTACTCACAAATGATTCAGAAAAAAATAAGAAAGAGGGAGGGGGAGGCAAATGGGTACAAAATGTGAACAATGGGCGGAATCTGGGTGAAGAGTCTAGGGGAGTTCTTTGTACTATTACAGCAACTTTGCTGGGTACATTAAAATTATAACAAAATAAAAAGTTATCAAAAAATGAAAGGGAGTCAGAGCTGAAGCTTTAAATGATTACTCTTAACACATTTATTCTGTCCATATCTGCCATCCCCAACTCTGCTCAATTCCAGGTGCTGATGTCCCCACTCTGCAGGCTTAGTTGCCTGTCAAGCGAGTCCTCATCAGAGTGGGGAACTGTGTCCCACCATCAGAGATGGGTTAGAGCTGTCCCTGGCTGCCCCTGTGTCCAGCTATCTGCTATATGGGGAGGAGGGACACAGTCAGGAAGGGCAATGCCCCAGGGCTACGAAGCCACAGCCTTCCCCAATGCCACCTTGTGTAGTCGGCCCATATACCTGGGCCTCACAGACTTTTCCTTGACAAGTGGGGACTGGAGCTGGATCCTAAATGCAGTCCACATCCTGCCTTGTCCTTCCCATGCCCCTCTTTCCTAGAGGACATTGGGGTTCCCCTTGTCTCCAATACTGTCCTGGATGAAGTCTGAATTTTCTAGTCTTCTTTGGCACTGTCATTTTGATGCTGGCCACTGCCATCAGAGGTCAACCTTACAGATTCTGTAACTAGGTTTCCTGGAGAGTGCATTCTGGCTTCCTTGAGTTCTCCGCACTGGACTGCCTTGAGGTCCAAGGGTGCCATATATCCAACCTCCAATGTTAACAGAGGCCAAGGGTCTAACTGTCCTATGCAGATGAATCGTTGATCATACACAACACTCAACTGTCAATTCCCCAGTCAGAAAATAGCTACATTGGGCTTCTCTGTAAATTATCTCTATAGCACTAGAAGGAGAGAAATGACCTTTCTACTAGCCAACACAAAATCTAAACAGTATGACACAGGTGTGCCATGCTTATGAAACCCCGAAGTTAAAAACAGCAGTGTGTGTTTTTCAATATTTGTAATGTAGAGGTATTCCTAATTTTATTGCATGTTAAAAAAAATTCCTGATGTTTTAAAAATAGCATTATGTTTTGCCTCAATCAATATACACATAGCTTTTAAAAACCATCTATTGAATACAGTGAAGTATATTTAAATTGGGGGGGGGATAAAGAACAATTTGGAGAGGAGAAAACTTTAGAAAGTGGAGGAGTGCCTTATTATTATTAAAAACTCCTTAGAAGTTTCACCAGGAGAGAAATGACTGCCAACCACTTTCCCACCCACACACATGGTGCACAGATCATCTGAACAAAAAGGATTCTCCTTCCTTCGGCAAAAGCGTCAGAAGCTGAAAATGACACCTTTTTTTTTTTTTGAGACTGGCCGCACCGCGCTCAGCCAGTGGCTCAGCTAGTGAGCGCTGTGAGTGCACCGATCATCCCTATATAGGATCTGAACCCGCGGCGGGAGTGCTGCAGCGCTCCCAGCACCGCACTCTCCCGAGTGCGCCACGGGCTCGGCCCTGAAAATGGCACCTTTAAGGACAGAGGTGGGGACATCTCATAAGGTGGACAGCCAGATGAGGGACTCTGANGGCGGGAGTGCTGCAGCGCTCCCAGCACCGCACTCTCCCGAGTGCGCCACGGGCTCGGCCCTGAAAATGGCACCTTTAAGGACAGAGGTGGGGACATCTCATAAGGTGGACAGCCAGATGAGGGACTCTGAATCAGGACCCCAGGGCAGAGGGGAATCTTGCCTGAACCTTTTCTGCCCACCCCCATGCTGCTGAATAACAACATCCTGGTTTGTCCTCTGCACGCTCTCCCAAGCAGAAGTGGGCTGATGCAGCCTGTCTGCATCCCAAGGAGCTGGGACGGCTGCCCAGTGCTTCTTTGGCTCACCTATGGGCGTCAGGAGCTGGCCAAGGGTGGGGCGGTGAAGGGCAGGGGCACGGGATTTGTATCTGAGGGAGAATGCTGACTTCAGGAGCCCGTCCAAATGGATCCACAGACTGAGGTGGGCCTGAGGAAAAATATTAGGGGGGAAGAAGTGGGAGAGAAAGAAGCAAGCTCCCAAGATTCTCAGGGAGTGGAGAGGAGGCAGCCTGGGCAATACTGAGTGGGAGGCGGTGTGCCACGTGCGCAGGTGGCACACACTGGAGGGTGTAGGATCCAGCAGCCATGACGGACTTCTTCCTGGCTGCTCCTTCCTTAGGCTTGGACCTCATCCCCATCTGGATATTTACCATGAGCTCCTCCTGCCTTCCAGATCTTTGGCTCCTGCTCTGAGATTCTTCTGTCTTGATGTTTGACCCTCCAAATCCTCCAAGCTCCTGCATGGAAATCCACCTGGTACCCTCTTCTCAGCTCAGAACCACTTCTGGCCAGTGGCTCTCCTGCTGCTCCTACCCCAGACCAGACTCGACACAGCTGTGCTCAGGGTTCAGCCTGTGGGCCACCCCAAGGATGTTGCCAAGTAACACGGTCCCTCCTCCTGCTGCCCAGTCACCACGAAACCTCTCATCCCCAACCTCGTCATGCTGCCAGCCAGGTCTCCCATCTGGAGCTTGTCAGAAAGTGCTTTGCAAGCCATAACGCATTGGACATATGTTGAGTACTGAATATAGTCACTATGCTGTGAGGCTGAGACATGGAGTGAAAAAGGCAGTTCCAAAGATGAGAACTCCCATTCAAAAGCATCCTGGAGAATTAATTTATTCAAATATGGATGGTATTCAAGAGAATACTAACTGTGGTGTAGGGTGTTTTTTTGGGGTGATAAAAAATGTTCTAAAACTGGTTGTGGTGGTGGTTGCATAACATGCTAAAAAGCTATTGAATTGTACACTGTAAGTGGGCAAATTGTATGGTATGTAAGTTATATTTCAATAAAACTGTTATAAAAAAAACCAGAACTCACTGAGTGGACTTCAGGATGTGAACCTAATTTGCCCAATGTATCCTCCTGGCTGACAGAGGGAGGGATCAGAAAAAAGATGCAGGAAAGCCATTTTTCGGAAATTCCGGTTGGGTTCTGATGAAGCATATCCACTGATTTTACCTGCATGAAGCCCACATCTTACCATCCCTCCTGGAGGAAGCTCGCCACACAGAAACACTGCATGCCAATGGGGCCGGCCCGGTGGCGCACTGGATAGTGCGCCGCTTGGGAAGCGTGGCGGCGCTCCCTCCCGAGGGTTCCGATCCCACATACAGACCGGTTCCCGCTCACTGGCTGAGCGAGGCGCGGGAGCAACGCCGAGGGTTGCAATCCCGTTGCCGGTCCCCAGTCTGGTACGGGGGCAACACTGAGGGTTGCGATCCGTTGCTGGACACGGAAAAAGACAAAAGACAAAAAAAAAAAAAAAGAAACACTGCATGCCAAGAGAACTGGCATGTGTAGGTTTCCCGGTGCCTATAGCATGTGGAGCTATGCTTACTTTTTTTCAGCATTTGATTTTTCCAAACAAAAGAAGAAACCAAGCACACAAAACCCAACAGTGAATTGATGAGCGACTTTGCATATATATAGAATTTCCAGGCAATAAAGCATACTCTCCAACAAGCTTGTCTTTGTTTGGAGGAAAATTATGCTTTGCTTTCTCACAATGCCCTCTGCCAAGCCCAGTGTGCCCTCCTAATATAAATTAGTCTTTCAGCTGTATGATCATTCTAGAAGCAACTAATTTTCACTATGCTCATTCAGGGAACTTAACCAAAACTTGAATTTTTTGGTGGGGCGGCTGTGGTGGCAAAACCACACAGTAAGGTTTTCTGCTTTGCCACAATCTTAAGATTAATCATTTTCTGAACATCTATAAATATCATTTTGATTACGTGACTGGCTTTAAATAGCTGTTTATGAAAAACAATACTGTAAGTCTGAAAAGAAATATGCCTAATATAAAATGTGAGCAAGAGAATTAAACACAATTGCACAATTATATTCTAATTTGTAGATTATAATTCAGTGCACCATAATGATGTATCCTGAAAATTATGTTATCTCAGAAAAAACAGATAAAAAACTGATTAAGATAACTTTTCTTATAAATCTTACAATGCTTCATTCAATAGGTAAGTTCATTCTGTCCTATCTCCATAAGAACATTTCAAATCAAAGACCTCGAAAGAAAGGTTAATAAATCTTGATGGTTTTAATGGCCACAGTTTTCCCATTGTAGATTAAATTCATGCAATCTTTGTGAAGTTCAGCAGTTTACATAATCTAGCAAAAGAATGAAAGATTTAAAAATAATGCTTAAAATTTTAATTTCTCTGAGAACATCTTAATGGTCTCTCTCGCGCCTGGTTTATTTCTCAGAAAAGACTCCATTTTCACTATAATTTTCTTAAGTAAATTTGTGATAAAAGAGGATACTATGGCAGTGGGGAACGTGAGGAATCTAATCAAAAATGGGTTAATTTTTAAAATTATCTTAATAATATAGCTCATCCTATAAATTCATAATATGGACAAACCAATAATTTTGAATGGCTTTAGGGCAAATTTGGAGGTTTGGGGTTTTTTAGTTTTTTGTTTTGAGAAAGTGTTATTTTTATCCCTCCCCTCCCCAACTCCCTCATATACAAAAATGAGGTATTCATTTATGAATGCCCTTGGTGACCTGAGCATATATTTGGGGGGACAAATTACGTCAGCATAAAATTCGGGTTTGGCAGTCTCAGAGAACCAAATTAGAAGTAGATTTGCTATATATAAAATTAAACCATTTTAGCAATAACTAAATTGACAGAAAATTATGCACAATAACTCAGGAAATACGCCTTTTTTGGCATGTTCATGTAAGTGACAAATCAACACATGCAGTTCATTTCAGGTAATGTGTGCATTGTGATCTTCTCCCAAAGCAGGGAGTTGGTGGAAAAGAAAGCTCTCAACCCCCAGATGGGGAGGCTGCAAAGGTGGAAAAAGAAGGCCTATGATTCCTTGAGATATCCACTGGCTCTATTTTCTAGCAGTTACCAATGACAAGTTCCAGAAAGCCAAACTTTTAACTAAATACTATAGAGAGGCTTCCAGACAAGATGACAGAATAGATGGCCCCCAGTGTCACTCTCTCCCACAAATCAACCAATTACAACTATTAAAAAGCAATGACAGCCAAGCTGGGACCACCAGAGCTCAGGGGAAGAGGAGGAGAGACCTATGGAGTACAAGAAGGTGGGAGAAGCCACGATGAGAGAAAGAAAAGAACACTCCAACCATTTCAAATCCCAACTTCTTCCAGGCTGGAGCTGCTGAGCACACTGAGCAAGAGCTGGCAAAAGCCACAGCTGTGCCCTTTGGATGGAGTTGCTTGGAGGCAGCAGGGGAGAAGAGGGCCTTGGTGGCCCTCAGGCCATCAAGACCACAAACAAGGTCCCTGTGGACCCACATAGGAGAGAGGAGCCACAATAACTGAAAAAAGGAGCCACTCAGAGGCCGGTGAGTCATCACAAGGGACCGGCATATGGCCTGTCCCATGGGAAGTGTTTGGAGCATGGGCGGTAGCACAGATGGGCCCACTGGGGGAACACCGGGGCACAGCATGGACAGCTGATCTGCTCACCAATCAGCACAGGCCCACTCTGTGTAGACTGGTTGGGAATAAGAACTGTAGGGTGTGCAGTTTGCTGAAAAGACTCAGGCCCAGACCAGAGTTTTCACACAACCCAGGTGTACCAGACCTCACAAGAGCCAGAAGTACCTATAAAGTCAACCATTAAAACCTGAGCTGCACAAAAAACCTTCCCCAGGGACTCAGCAGCAAAGCAGCAATTTAGCTCAACTCCAGGGCTCAAGTGCTGGTCCCACAGGAAGTTCCCCCATTTTAGAAGTAAGCAAAGGACAACAAATTAGTTCCAGTTTAAGTGGTGGGAACAGCAAATAATCTAACATAGAACTGAAAGAAAAAACAAAGTACCCACTGGGGCCTGAGGCATGAAGCTGGTGAATGGGCCCTCCACCCACAACTGGGCACAACACCAGCACCATGGGGCCCACCCAGGGTCCTGAGGTATGGAGCCAGGTACCACCGGCAACTCGGGAAGGAGTATGCCAAAAACATCTCCTCCATGTGGGTGGCCCATGACAGCCACCACAATAACCACAGCTGCCACAAAAGTGGCTAGATGTCACAACCACCATGCAGAAGGTCTACCAGCCACTGGAGTGCATTGACACAAGGAGAGTCACAGCAGAGACCAAAGAAAAGAAGAGGATGTCTCTCTCCACAAAGCCCATTCTAGAGAGACAGAGTATTACTGGGAGGCACCTGCTTCCACGTGAGAACATCCATGATGAAGTGGCAAATGAACGTAAAAAGGCCCATGCACAAATCTGTATAGGGGACCCATCAGACTTTAATGTTCTATATTACTGGGAGGCACCTGCTTCCACGTGAGAACATCCATGATGAAGTGGCGAATGAACGTAAAAAGGCCCATGCACAAATCTGTATAGGGGACCCATCAGACTTTAATGTTCTCTGCAGGCCACCCCACACCAAACGGGGAGTGAATGTGTTCCTTAGAGACAAGCAAGAAGGTAGCACAGTGGTCTGTGGGGGCAAGGCCATGGACACCCTGGCAATCACCAACCGACAGTTTTGAGGCCTTGCCCATGATATGCCCATTGTACACACAGAGACGTTTGCTCTCATTCTTTATGCTTTTAATTCAAGAATGAGGAAGAGGTCTTTGCATGGAACAATGAGGTAAAACAGGGGTTTTCAAGCAGCATCTTTACCAAGGAGTTGGACAGAATCTTCTGCTGACTTGGACCTAAAAATCAGACTGTGGCATTGTAAGATACCCTTGGAAGTGAAAGCACACTGTGGTGGCAGGAGGGCAGGCACTGCAGCCTGCCACAGGGCAGGAGTTTAGCCACAGCAGGACCTGCCCCTGGCTCAGCACACCACATTTCAGTAAAGGTGCTTTCGATTTATACTTCAAGACCTGCAGGCATTCCTGGAGCCCTTTCTTCTGAAGAAGACAAAGAAAGTTGAGATTTGCCCAGAATAAATGGATCTTATTAGATATGACAGTGGCTAACACCCTATATCCCTGAGGCCCTGACTAAATCAAGAGAATTGTTTTTAAAAAATGGAAGTAAAATTGTTATAATATTTTTTTTAAAAAAAAAGAAAAGCCTTGAATCCTGAGCCAAAAGCCTTGTGTTCAGCTCCCACAATTCGGGGCAGCAACCTGTGTATCTGCTTTATCAAGTGCAAACTACAGGAGTGCAGTAGTTGTCGTGTGCCCGTGATGTTTCAGGATAGTGCTCCTTGTTGCTTCACCGACTTTTGCTGTCTTTCACCCACTTCATGAAGCAGATACTTTCATCTCCTGACTGTATGTTAGCCTCAAACTGGGCCCCAGCTGCTTGCACTTCTCCCCAGGACTGAGCTGTGTGTGCCTCTCTGCCTCCGCTCGGGCTTCTTCCCGTCTGGTAACGCCCCCCTTGTCTGTCCTTCTGGCTCCTTCCCACTCATCTGTTATAGCTCCTAACCGTGGGTGCACAACTGACATGTCCGTGGTCCTCACTGTTCTCTTGGCGGACTCCTAGCACTGCGATCTCTAATGGATCACACACTTCCATTAGATAGGGACCACACGTTACTTCTTTTTCTAGCACCAGCCTGTCTACAGCATGATGCCTGACAAACAGAGGCCTCTGTAAAAGTTTACTGGCTAGATAAATATATAATGAGATGCCATAAATATATGGGAAATTTTTCAACATAAAGAATATTTTAATTTTCTGGTTTTCTTTCAGTGGTCAAAGTTCAAAGACCTGCACTCTAAGGATTGCCATAGTTAAACCAGACATACAGAAGGCTGGCATATATGCATGCTAGCCTGGCCAACACTGCATCCTGTTCATTTTGGGACATCTCTTAATTTGTATTCTTCTGAAAGCAGAACTTGAAACTACAACTTGATGCAGCTCAATGGGAGGCGATCCCAGGAAGCAGGAGTGAAAGGCAGGAAAAGAGAGACAGAGAAGGAGGAAAAGAAAAGAAAATTTCTTCTGTTAAGAAGCTGATTATCCCACTGGGGACTCTTGTCTAATTCATCTCAGAGTTGTGCCTCCAAAGAAAAGCATCTGGGGCACTTATCTGCAGACTCCCATCCTCATTATTTGAGGGGTACCTCCAGAGGCATTAACTCCTCCCCTTCCTTAAAATTCCCAACCATTCTGAGTTTAGGCTGTGCAAGTTCTGGTAATTTAAGAAAAAAGTCCTGTCTACGGCCATACCACCCTGAACACGCCTGATCTCACTGGATCTTGGAAGAAAAAGTCCTGAGGTAGAGAAGCAGACAGATTGGGAATACTGAGGTGGAGCACTGATGTGTACAGGAACTGTGCATCACAGCTGCACCTGAAATGGAAGGTAGGCCACAGTACCTATTTAACTATTGATAAGGAAAGGGCAGCAGAAGTAAATATTTAAGGTCTTACATCATAGTTACACAACTAAATAAAAAACTTGATTCCAAAACACAATCCACCAATCAATGAAAACAAACTGCTTGAAGAGGCCATGAGGATATCCTCGCTGGACCTCAGCAACAGAGCTCCCAGGAAAACGGGTGACTTTGCCAGCTGATGATCAGGAGTATCCAAGACTTATCCACCCCCTCCCACCAGCCCTGCTCCCCTCTTCCACCTCTCCTACCGCCCCCACCATTCGCGAGCAAAGCAGGCCTGAAAACGGCCACACAGGCTTCCTCATGCACTGTGACTTCTTTCCACCATGTAAGTCCCTCCCACCAGCCCTGCTCCCCTCTTCCACCTCTCCTACCGCCCCCACCATTCGCGAGCAAAACAGGCCTGAAAACGGCCACACAGGCTTCCTCATGCACTGTGACTTCTTTCCACCATGTAAGTGGGTCGTGATGGTCATTTTATAAACATGGGTGAAGGGAGCAGTAAAGAGGAAAGGAGGAGGACTTGCTAGCCTGAGTAAGTCCAATCATTTAAAGATAGCTCTCCCTTCTCTCTCTTGGGCTCTGATAATGGATTAAAAAGAATTCCATCTCCTATGTTGGGGGAACCTAGTACACTGACAGCAAACTTCTACCACTTAGCTTTCTCCAAACATATTGGAGGAATACAAGGATAAAGCTCCTTGTATTCATTGTCACCAGAATTTTCTATGTCAACTGGAGAAAGGACAAAGCAACCCCCAACTCCAATGTTGTTTTTACACCTGAGCCTCTGTGCTGCGCTGTTTTCTTGGTACGGATGTCAGGCGCTGGCCATGCCTCCTCCCACAGCATGCGCCCCTCCATTGATGTCCCCATCTGCCTCTGATCCCATCGCACAGAATGACTGTCAGTCAATCTCACATTTCCCACATGAACCTTTTAGCTTAATACCAGCCCAGGATTTTGAGATAAACAGATGTCATGGCAGTGAGACGAAAAAAAGGACATAAAAGCAGAAATCAAAGCTGGCTTTTAAAGAAAATGTCTCTTAAAAAGGAGGAGAAGGAAGGGGAGAAAAATACACATTGAGAGATTGGGAGAAATTAGAAGGCATGAGGGACACACACCTGAAATTTAATATCTGACAGATGTCACAGGAGAATGTTTGTTAAGATGGTAAGTACCAGCCATTAAATTCACCAGAGGAAGAAAAGTAAAACCAGAGCTGGCTGCCTGCGTGTGCACCCTGTGCAGTCACATGGAACCCTGTGTTCAGAAGGGCCCCATGCTTAGTTTAGTGCTGTGCTGTTGCCATCTTGAAATTCTTAATAATTTTTGAACATAGAGCCCCATGCTTTCATTTTGTACCGGATCCCCCAAATTATGTATCCAGTCCTGAGTAAAAGAATAAAAACTGTGAGACAAGATCTCTCCTCTGCAGGCTAAAGCATAGTAAGGAATTATCTGCTGGGTATTCTCAAAGCACTCCCTGCTTCTCACTGATTCATTTTAAGATGTCTCTGTTGGTTTAATAATTTTAGGAATTTCAGACTGCTGACATACTAGATGGAGGAGGGAATCAGTAATCTGACTGGTTAGAGCCAAGAGAGACATTAATGAATGAAGTTCTAAATGGAAGAAATTCTAAACCCCCTCCACTAGTTTCCTTATTTGGGGAAGTTGGGAAATAATAGCTCAAAAAATAAACAATGATCAATGATCACTCTACAAAATAAGGCTCACTTATATAAAGCATAACTTCCTGTGAAGAAAACTCTTTCAGAGTCTCCTGTAGTACAGGCCAACCTCCACTAGTTTCCTTATTTGGGGAAGTTGGGAAATAATAGCTCAAAAAATAAACAATGATCAATGATCACTCTACAAAATAAGGCTCATTTATATAAAGCATAACTTCCTGTGAAGAAAACTCTTTCAGAGTCTCCTGTAGTACAGGCCAACTAGAAATCTACTTTCCTGAAAAAAAAAAAAAAAAAAAAAAAAAAAAAAGCAGAAGAGGCAACAAAAGGTCACCCAATAGTCCCCAAGGACAACTGTGGAAATGGCTGTCACCAGTCATCCAAGTCCTGACTCTGAGCCTGGGCTCTTATCAGTTATCAAACTTCCTCTCCTTAAATAGAGCCACTACAAATGTCACACCAGATTTCCTCGGACAAAATCAAGGATCTGGCGTCAGAACCTCGAGTGCCAAAATAAAAACCCTCTTAATTACTTTCAGTTAATGTTGGACCTCCCTTCCATACATGTTCTAAATTCACTGCTTACTCTTAAGCTGCTTGTTCAAGTCTTGCTTTCAGTCCTGCAAGAGTTAGTCCTCGTGGTGTTTGAGCTTGACAGCTGTAAAATATTGTGGCATAAATCTCTTCTACAACTATAGAAATGTACCCAGTGCACGATGGGAAAATCCCAAAGACTAGAGGATATAACCCCAAGAATAAATAGCCCCTTAAACAGTCCTGCATGCTGGAGTTAGTTTTCCTTTACAAAATCAGCTAAAACAAGTCACTTATTGTCTAGAAATTTAAATATTGGCTTTGACCTGAATCTTACCAAATGTCTATCCATATTTTAAAATTTTCCTTGCTGACTGACATTAAAAAGTAATAAACCAGACACAATCAAAGATGCACTGGGTAGCCTGAATATATGTATACATATGTGTACGTTTGATAAAGCTCCTCCTTGTGTGTAGGCATCTCCTTGTAAAACCTTATTCTGTCAGTGGGAATTGTTAGTTGAAATGACCTCCATGGAAGAAGAGGCATTTGTTCTTTGGACACAGTCCTAATTACAAAGTAGCTTGATGAACAGAGACCAAATACTGCCCATGTTTCTAGCAACAGGACGTAATTTGGTCTCTCAACAACTGAAATCTGTTTGTATGCAAACAAGACCTCTTTACTGAGGTTATTACTATGCACAAGTATTATTGTCAAAGCTTGAACAATGAAAATCTAGCAAAAATAAATTTCTTTCTTTATAAAACATGCCAAAAAGATGTTAAAAGCCCATTAACTTGAAAGGAGACAGTGTCATATGATCTCTTCCAGCTCCTTAGTAAGGAAAAACCACAACTCTTAAAACCTAACTTACGAATATTGAAAGAGAGGTTCTAGTTTATAAGTTCTCATTGAGATGACAGGTCTGACTTTCCTGGTATTTAGAACTGTCTGTCCATCTCAGACACTGCTCGTCAGCACTCACGCTCTCCTTTCCTCTTCTCTGCTCCTTTCCCTCAGTGAAGACATGTCTAGGAAGTCACTAAAGCTCATCCTAATTACTCTGTAAATGGTTACCAGCCCCAGGAAGATGGACAACTGGGCTCCTTGCCAGGTCAAATTCTCCCCATTAGGCAATTGGAGAATATGAAGCATCCAGCAGTTAACTGGATCTAGCAACAGGAAATCCCCATCACTCAGATAAATATGGGAAACTCTTGAAAAATGCTGCTTTCCATTTTGAATTTAATCTTTCATGAAAAAGGAGAAAAATATTAAATTGATCATAACAAGCCAGGTCACCAAGCTGCTATTGCAAAGACCATCATGGATACAAAGCAGCTTTAAAAGCATTCAGATTTACAGATAAGGTAGAGACAATATCAGAGGCTGAGAATTATCCTTATCTTCCAAAAGGAAAAATTGAGGGAGATAGAGGATCAACTTATTTGTCAGCTCTGAAAGAGCTAATAGTAAAATTCTCTAATCTGCTTCCTACTACTGGAGGTCAGTCCACCAAAAAATACCCTGCTTCCTCCACTTTGGAAATAAATATTAACAATTTTACTAACGACTCTCTAATTAACACTGTGTCTAGTCAACCCCCACTGAAGCATTTCTGTGAGGTGGAGCTACACAACTGAAAAAGCAATCGACTGAGATTCAGGAGAGCTGGGTACTGTGTCTCTCAATCATCTTGGCCAAGTCCCCTCTCTTCAGCTTCAGCTTTTTTCTCCATCTGTAAGATGGCAGGACAGGGAAAAAGTAGGACAAAATAATTCCTAAATACTTTACAGTTAAAAATTCTCTAACTCCCCCAACTGTTGTATGTGTTTCTGTTTACCCCCACACTCTTTCTTGTGCTCTGGTTAATAACATCCAACACTCTAATATTAATCAGTCACCTCTTGAGCATCCACTTGGTTCCAGGCACCTGGGTGGTACACTGAAGATGCAAAATTAAATAAAGATATAAAACTCCACCCTCTATAGCTCATATTCTAGTAGGACGTGAACACAAAACTAGCAATTATGATTAATAGCAATGATAAGTGCTTTAATCTACATCTGTACAAAGTGCCATGGGAGCCTAGAGGAGGAAAAAAAAATACTTTTTGGAGAATTCAGAAGTTTCAAGAAGATGATTAAAAATGAAGCAGGGCCTTGATAGCTTGTGGAGGAGTTTTCTAAGCAGGAAAGGGGAGAGTGGCCTGCCAGACAGAAGGAATGATATGTACAATGGCTCAGATGCACGAAAAGGTTTGGCAAGCAGAGCGAGTGGTGAGAACAGAGGGGCCTGGTTAAATTTAAGGGGCTCCCTAGAGCAGGGATCGGCAAACTTTTCCCGTAAAGGGCCAGTGAGTAAATATCTTAGGCTCTGTAGGTCATACAGTATTAGTTGCAGCTACTCACCTCTCCCATTATAACACAAAATCAAGCATAAACAATATGCGAATAAATGAGTGTGGCTGTGTTCCAACAAGACTTTATTTACAAAAAGAGGCAGCAGTCTGGATTTGGCCCACACAATGCAGTTTCACAACCTGTGTTCTAGAGCAGAACGGGAAATAAGATTTTAAGGCAAGTTGGAAATCAGATTAGAGAAGTTCCTATAGGCATTATAGAACTGCTTGGGGAAATATTAAATCTTTTTTTTTAAGAGTGAGATGATAAAATTTGTATGTTAAAAATGATAACAGCAGCATAGAGTGGACATTTTCACACCCTGTATAATTAAAATAAAAGCTATTATCTTTCTTTATTATACTCTGATTTCCTCAAATTAAATCTAGCTAGGGCATGCTTTCCTAAGTAAAGTAAAAGTGGGTTTTTTTATTTTTATTTTTTTTCCTTTTTGTCTTTTTTCGTGTCCGGCAACGGATCGCAACCCTCAGTGTCGCGCCCGTACCGGACCGGGACCGGCAACGGGATCGCAACCCTCGGTGCTGCGCCCACACCTCG
>NW_007726494.1:98936-118502 GCF_000696425.1 Galeopterus variegatus | reverse complement strand
CCTCAGCGGGAGCGCCGCCACACTCCCAAGTGGCGCACTGTAGCAGTGCGCCACCGGGCCGGCCCAAGTGGGTTTTTTTTTTCAACCAAGCAAGCATCTGGAAAACATTTTGCATAGTTCATCATGTCCCACTTGGTCTGAAACACCTAGCAAAAAAAAAAAAAAAAAAGAATAGTAACTGTTTATCTCTTTAATAAAAGCATTGCCTATGAAACTAATAACATTACAATGTGGGTGGAACTCTCACTTCTATCTGATAAAGAGCTATAAGGAGGTGGTACTACATACATATAGGTCTGCAAGTGTCTTCCTTGCTATAAATAGTACTGCCACATGCACACACAGAATTCGCAAGACAAGGGGCAAATAATGAGGGAAGAAAGGCACAATTCATGGAAACTTTGTTTCAACTCAGACACTAGAAAAATATTTACATGTCTACTCTGTATCAGGAACTGTGTTGTGTGCTGCATAGGGTGACTTTGCTTTCGGAGTTCATAGTCTAGAGGAGAGGTTAGAACACTTTTTGTAAAAATCTAGAAAGTGAATATTTCAGACTCTTTGAGATGTGTGGTCTCTTATAAAGTCTCAACTCTGTGGTTGTAGCATGAAAGCAGCCACAGATAGGCTGTGTTCTAATGACACTGTAGTTGTTTGCAGATCCGTAGTCTAGAGAAAGAGACATTAAACACATAACTGAAAACAAGTTACATCACTGCAAATACGCAAAGCTTTGTAAGAGGGAAAAGCACAGGGTACTCTAGGAACACATGTTCAAGGGGTGGACTAAGCCTGAAAGGTCCAAGAAGGAGCTGGTAAACAAGAGAGTGGGAAAACCACCCAGACAGAGGAAAGGCAGTGCTGAAGAGCTGAGGCGAGGGGACTGAGAAAGGGAGAGAAGCCCCAGTGGCTGCCACAGGGTCTCAGAGGGTCGCCCAAGGGCGCTAAGCTGCATTAGGGATCCTGGATTCTATTCGAAGGCAAGAGGAAACCATTAAAGGTTTCAGGACTTGATCAATTTGCATTTCTAACAGATTCAGAGCTGTTGGTGGCAGGATGCCACGCAGAGAAACCAGCTGGGAACCTAAACCACAAGTTCAGGGGAAAATTCTGTCTTAGTTTGGGTTCCGCAGACTACAGCCTGAAATTCCAGGTCTGGGGTTGCAGGGAGTGTATTTGGGAGATCACCTCAGGAGGCATATGTCAGGGAGTAGGAAAGTGAAGCAGGGGAGAGAGAAAAGCAAATGCTGCTGCGAGCAACTGGGGCTCCATCCTGCTGGAGACCCACTGAGGAACTACGGAGAATGCACCTCAGCACTGGTCCAGGGAGGGAGGCAGAAGCTATAGTATTCATCCTCTTTGGCGGAACGCACCCAGAAGCAGCAAATCCCTAACTCCTGAGCTGGCTCGCTGGCTGTGATGATTCCTTGGCAGTGAAGAAAACCCTCAGAAAGAAGTAGGGAGATGCTGATGCTCAAGGCAGGAGGTTTTCTGGGTGCAGGGGACAGTCTGCTGCAGCTGCCAATGAACTCAGATATGGGCCAAGGGTCTATGGAGTGGGCATCAACAGTGTTTGCTAGAAGCAACCTTTCTGTTTCATCGGAAGTAAATCAACCAAGAAAGATACAAATGGTTTTCAAATGCTGTCAAAATTTCCTAAATAAATGTCTCTCTTTTTTGATCAAAGACTAAAGTCTGCTAAGCTGAAGTATGTTTCATATGCATTTTATCTGAAAAAATGAATACCATATCACAGGGACCATGTTCAAAATATTTAACAACTGAAATAGCACAGGCGCAGACCATTCAGAAGAGACCTTTCAGGGTCCACAGGTGTGTACCAGCTGAATATCAGCCCTGCCACATCTTCTAAAAATGCTCCTAGGGGGTGGTAGGGACGGAGCAGGCATGGCACAAAAGCAAGCATGGAATTCCCACATAGGAGGAAAAGGTTTGGTATCTCCAGCTGGATAAAGCATGAATTAGGAAGCACCATCTGACACATGGCACGAGAAAGCCAGAGGCAATCTCAGATGTATTTCTTCAAGCAAAACCAAACCTTCCTGGCAAATTCGGTACTGATGTTGCAAATGTTAATCTAACACAGGTATACAGGCTTCAATGCATGAACATTACTGACTGCAAACACAGGCTTTCTAACCAATCTACCTCCCTGCTGTAAATGGGAATAAAAGTGCTGGTTATCCAAATTACAGTCCAAGGTCAACATGAGATTAAGGTCTTGTATCTGAAGGTAAAGTATTTCAAACCGTTTCCATGGCTTCCAACTTGGAGACAGTGTTGCAGGAGCAGCCTCCCAGCAAGGAACCGCTCATGCATTTTAACGGCTCACTGCCGGCTCCCTGGTCCTGGGGTGGAGAGACAGGGCTGTAGTGGAATTTAAACACTGTGATCACAGGTCACTGTTGTAACAAAATTGCTGTGGCGACAGTTTAGTTACTAGAGGAAGCCTAATCGATGAAGACAAAAATTGGCTTGATACCACAGCTTCTGTCCCAGCTCCATGGGTCCAATTACTTCACTGAGCATATATATCATTTCTCCCCTTCTCTACTCAAAAATGACTCTTATACATGGTTGGCTCTTTTCACTAACCTAAATACAAGGTAAGGAAGGACTTGATACTCTTGCCTTCTTCTAAACCATATTTTGCATCTCATTTTCTCACTGCTTGAAGTTAGATTTGGGTTGGGCTTTCTGTGGTCCTGAGGCCCACACTTGAGTTGATTCTGTTTCTTAAGTCCTCTCTCAGACTCTGCCAACTGGAGTGGGATTCCAGCTAAACCCGCCTTTTCTGAAAACATCTTGAAGGAGAGTAAAACTCTGGGTAAAACTTCACCAACTATTTACCCAGCAGAATTTTTCTTAATGTCTGACCCTATTTTCCTTCATCTAACATACATTTGATCAGTGAACTTGTCTTTCCTTCCAGAGTCTTCCCTCATCTCTGATATGAATGTTTCTGACCTCTTGGCAGTGAAGGGCTATCCCCACGGTTAGATTTGTTTCTTCTTTTGCACATATTAAAAATGTCGCTTTAAGACTGCCCTAGTCCTGTCTTCTGACCATGTTCCTGGTCATCAGCTCCCCTGTCCCAATTCCATTCTTTCAAAGCAGTGAATAACTGAAAATAAACAAATTTAAAATTTAATGATAAAACATGAGTAAGTGGGACAATTTGACTTGAAGCAATTGAAAGAAGGAAAACAGCCCGATGCCCCAAGCAGCCAGCATTTCAGAATTCCTGGATCTAGCATTTGTCTTCCTAATAACAGAACTGAAAATAAACAAATTTAAAATTTAATGATAAAACATGAGTAAGTGGGACAATTTGACTTGAAGCAATTGAAAGAAGGAAAACAGCCTGATGCCCCAAGCAGCCAGCATTTCAGAATTCCTGGATCTAGCATTTGTCTTCCTAATAACAGTTAAAGAGGTGATGATGATGATAACATTTGTTAGCACCTCACAATCTGTAAAGCACTTTCACATATTACCTAATGTGAGCTTTAATCAACTTTACAATATAGACAGAACGGACATTATGGCCACTTTCACCATGAAGAAACTGAGTCTCAGAGACGTGACTTGCATAATGCGAAGTGACTCACACAGTTAAAAATCAATGTATAAACACAGACCTTGAGATTCTAAATTCCATATGTTTCCTTCATAACATATAACTGCCTTCTCCTCCCGTTCCTCCTCTTCCAATAGCTTTTCATAGTGCATTTTGAACTTCATTGTGGTTGAAATTCAGCCTCCTTGTCTTTCAGATACACGAATTTTCATCCTAGATGTCTCTGAAGTTTCTGTGCTCCTGAGTGGGGCCCATTAACTGTGTAGTGAAGGAAAAACTGGATCCATACTCAAGGTGTCCACGGGATGAGCTAGCCCCAGAGGACACAGGATTGAAAAGAGGAATTCATTTCAAGTAAATACCCACAGACGTCTAAAGAGATTAGGAAGTGAATATGAGAGGAAGAAAAAGGTATCAGCTAAAACAAATTTCAGATTAAGGAAAAGAACATTGCTAAATAATCACAAGGCATTTCATACTATGCATACCAGAGCAGATGGTTAGTCCAGAAATAAATAATTTAATTTGAGAAATTTAATATAAATTTAGAAAAAAGAATACTGGATCTACTTAATTATCAACAGTCCCCTTTTAAAACTGATAAGCATACTACATATGTATTTTAATGCTTTGCCATCTGTATGCATACAACAGCTTACTGGCAAAATTTATTAGAAAAAGGAATCCCCCCATCCCCCCTTTCTCAGCTCACTGAATCCCACAGGGTGGCATTTTTTAATATCTGTTCCCCCACATTACTCCATCATCCATCAGACAGCAATTTCATAATGGTTTTATAAAATGTTTTAAATGAAGGTATTTCATTTAAAGGCCACTGATGAATTTAACTGATAAGGCATGTATGGTATTCTCTCTCAGTTTGGATCCTCAGAGGTAATACAACAAAACAAAACAAAACAAACAAAAAACCTACAAACATGTGTTGGAATAATATTAATGCTAATAATAAAATTTTAATTAACAAAGCACTTTCACTTACATTAAACTGAGCTCACATAGCAATTAACTAGCAGATCCAGGACCTGAACCCATTGTCCTTCCCAATAGCACTGGCTGCTTCCTTCTGTTTATAGCAAGTACCAGAAGTTCTAGCCCAGTTCAGGACATTACGCTGACCTCAAGTTAAAATTGTAGGATAGAAAATAGAAAAAACCTTTTTTGTGTATGATAAGACTTCATCTATCTTAAATATATGGAGTATTGATGTCAAAAAGGAAAGAATTCAACCAACATGGAAATCGCAAAAATTATTCACTTTATTCATTAGCAAGCTCATTAGAAGCCTCATCAAGTCATTCTATTTATACACAATTATGACATGCTTGGTTGTCTGATTCAAAAGAGCACAGTATATTAGAAAAGAACATTATAATGGTGAAAGAAATTACTAAAAGCAGGTCATTGAGAGTAGTAAGAATTGACAGCTGACCATTAAGGAAGGTAAGACAAGAAGAACTAAAAAATTAGAGTAGCTAGAAAGAATAACAACCACACACCTCCATGCTCGGGCAGTATTCCTGTGTTATGCACAGGACCATAATTACTGCTTATGATAATGTTCCCAAGTTAAAATTAAGATGCTTATTATATTGTTTAAGGAAATAGAATCCATTTTTAAAAGATATCTCTCAAAGTTAGCTAAATGAGAACCACTTGGTGTTTAAAGGGGTATTTAGAAAACTTGGCCAACAATAATGACTCATGTCTTGAAGGTTCTGGACAACAGATGCTAAAAACAGACAATGAATGACTCGTGTGTGTGCCATGTGCTGCTGTTAAAGCTCTGCACTCGTTATCTCACTGAATCCTAACAACCTGCCCATGAGATAGATTAATTTTGGTATTTCCATTTTACAGAGGAAGAAACTGAAGCACATGGAAGTTTAGGAATTTACCAAGTCACCAGCTAGTAAGCGGAAATGCCAAGCTTTGAACAGAAACTGTTGACTCCAAAGCCTAAACACTGAAGCAGCTGGGCATATAGCTAAGTTTAGATTACACCAGTTTTTAACTATTATGCTTCTGGGCCTTTCCGTTATATCAAACCACAGGAAAACCCTACTTTTCAAAAGTTTGTTTATAAATCAGTTGTTTGAAATCAGACTTTTAATCATCCATTCAACAGTCATTTCTTGAGCATTGACTGTGTGTCAGGCACTGTATTGGGTGCTGGGGATACAGAGATGAACAAAATTCAATTCCTGCCCAGAGGGAGATGGCAGAGTAAAGAGAGAGACTGACATATAAACAATCAATTACTATACAATGTGCACTTATAGAAGGTAACTCTGGTGTCAGGGGAGATATGCAATGTTGTACTCAGTGCTTAGGAGCCTAGAGAAGTGCTTTTTCATTGAGAGTGAGCTCTACTGAAACTAATAATAGCCCTGAATCCTAGGCCTCCCTGAGCTTCCCTGAGCACTGAGCTCTGGGACTACCAAAGCTCTGGGGGTAGCAGGAGAGGGATGTGGCCAATAGGACCTGATTAATATTTTATGTTTAATCATCCTTGAGGATGGGCTCTCTGGTTCCAGTCAGCAAGTAGGCAGGAGATTCCCCCAACCCCTTCAATCTGCAGGTAAGTGGCTGCCTTGGCCAGCTGTGTACTATATAATGTTCACCTCATCTGCAGGCTATGCAGGTATGTTTCCCCAAAAATATGTGTAACAAACCTCTCTCATGCTTTGTTATATAAATAGACCAACCACTACCAAAATAAAAAAGGAAAAACTTCCATTACACCCACCTTTGGTTTCCTGAATGGTCTCTTTGGGAAGCAATTCAGAGTGCTTTTCCCAGAAAACTAAACTGCAACTTTTCTATTTTGTATATATGTTTAATGAATTACATAAATAGTCCATTCATTCATTCTTATTTTATAAAAGTCAAAGGTCAGAAGTACGCAGAGTAAAAAATTAAAAGCCCTACTTCACCCCCCTTTCCCCAAGTCCTCTCCCCTCCCCACTGTTAACAGTTTGGTGTATAGTATTTCATAACTTTATCTGCGCATTTACCTACATATCTAAGTATATATAGAGATCTATGGCTTTAGGTACATTTTTAAAATAAATGGAATCATACAAATATGTAATATCCTGCAGCTTCCTGTTTTTGAATTAACAACATGCCTTGGGGATCTTTCCATATTAGCATATACAGATCTTCCTCAGCCTTTTTAAACAGCTTTATATTATTTCAAGTTAGGCACGAGTTATAATTTATTTAACTAGTCTTTTACTGGTAGACATTTAGGGTTTTCTGATAGTTTGCTACTACAAGCAATACTGCAAAGAAGACTCTTACACATATGTCTTTGTGAACAAGTACAAGCATTTCTGGAGAAGAGCTATCCAGGCCTAGGAGTATTTGGCCAAATGGTGTATGCATTTTAAGTTTTGATAGATAACTGCCAAGTCAGCTGCAAAATGTGATTAACATTTGCATGCCCACCAACAGAAGATGAGGGTATTTCTTTCCCCACAGCTTCCCCAACACTGGATATTTATTACTTCATTGTTGCCAATATGATAGGTGAAAAATCATATCTAATTGCTGTCTTTGTTTATGTTGTTATGACTACTAGTGATACTTACATACTTATTGGCCGTTTATATTTCTTCTTTTGTGAATTGTCTCTACATATTGTTTGCTCGTTTTTCTAGCTAGTGGCCTTTTCTTGTTGATTGATAAAATACTTGATTTCTTTACTTGAGCAGAGAATGTAATATGTAAGACTTCTCATCCAGGTAATGTTTCTAAATCAGGCTCCCTGTCTTATCTGCTTTATCTACCATCATTCTCTAGAAGAAAAATGTTCTGATGACCCTCAGTGAAATCTGCTCTCCCCTTCCTCAGCTCTCTGCCCCAGAACTGTTAACAAACTTGGATGTCAACCACAAGAATAATCACACTGCAATCTGGAAAGTCGCCATGTGCCCCAGCTGTAGTTTTAGTCCTTCCTAGAAACGAACAGACTGGAAATAGGTCTCTGGCAGCATTGCACACAGAATCCTTCTGGATACAACCTCACATAGATATTAGAATGTCTTGAGGTAAGGGAAAAGGTGAGAATGTGAATGGGTCCATCACCATTTGTCACCATTTTGAGGGTGATGGGAAAAAGAGAGAATAAAATGACTGGAGGAGAAAACTCTGTCGATAAAAAAGAGGTCAGAAGAACCCAGGCAAAAATGATGGAGGAAAATTAATCACAGGATCACTTCTCCCACCTCTAGTTCTGCGTTCTGCCTCTTTAACCTTCCGCTTTGTTTTTCACACCAGGTGGGTGCAGAATTAATTCATTCAAAGTGCAGATTCTAATGCAAAGAGCACCAACTTCAGTAATTTGTTCTAACAGATTTAATGCTTGACTCCCACAGCAAATTAGTAATGCTGGCTGAGTCATGGAGGGGTCACAAAGTTTGTTAGAGTCTATTTGCTTCTATTCTTAGCAATCATCTTAGAGCAGAGAACAAAAAATATTGAGGATCTATTCATATTGCAGACTTTTAGTATGCTTGGAGTTGTACAGCACCATCTTTCCTACAGCCAGGAGATTCGCTGCTCTCCCAAGGCCTGGAGAAGACAGACAGTCCCTTTGATGATGCTCTCCAGGGGCAGCAAAGCAGAAAGAGCTTCAGACCAGCAGTTGGCCAGGTGTTTCCCAGGGTGCAGGCAGCAAGTGCAGAAGGAAGAGGTCTTTTGTCTGAGATGTCAGTCCAGGGTGAGTGAGGGGCCTGGGTTCTGACTGGTGCCGCAGTCCAGCAAGGTGAGAAGAGCAAGGCTCGGCTCAAGCAGGCAGCAGCTCATCGTCCAGGTCTTGGACTGGACTTTGGACTCATTTCTTTAAACTCAATGGCAACATCAAGGAAATTTTTATCTAAATCATCACATTTGTACATCTCTTTAGTTTGTGCTAAATGATTACATGTTATTGTTGAATTAGGAAAGAGAGGTAGCAGCTGAAGGGCCAAGGAAGAAAGCCCTGGAGCTGCTCTTGTATTAGCTCTAAAACGCATAGTCCCAAGACCAAGACTGTAACCAACTGATGACAGTTGAGATGTCTTGGCTTTCAAACCATTCTCTAATAAATAATCTCATATTTTAATTGTAATCTGAAATGTGCATGTATGGATATATATAGTAGCACCCCTCTGCACCAAGTTTTCAGTAGGAAACATGAGAACATTTGGAGACAAGAAGAAAACAGGATGAATCTTGAGAAAGGTTCTTAGGAATCCCCCAATGCCTAGTCTTGAATATCGGCTGTCTTTCTTTTGTCTGGCTGCATTGCTGATGCAATCATAGACACATTGTGTTCACTGTGAAAAATTATTGGACTTTGTATTCAATGATTTACACTGTCCTCTAAAGTAGCATCTTCAATTAAAGAGCCTGAGTACCTTTCCTAAGCTGGTGGCGTTTTATAACAATCAATTGCATTTGAGACTAATGCACCCAAGTAATGGGCATTCAATAACAGTTCTAGTCAGTCTGAGCTGTTCATGGACACAGCCTGAAGTGAGGTGAGTGAGGTTTGTTAACACCACTGCTGCTTGTGAACCCGCAAGGAAAAGCAGGTATCTGCTCAGCTGCTTATCCTCTCAGAGATTTCAAAAACACAACATCCAACTAGCTTGGGCTTGGCAACTAGCAGAGGTATCTGCTCAGCTGTTTATCCTCTCAGAGATTTCAAAAACACAACATCCAACTAGCTTGGGCTTGGCAACTAGCAGACTATCCAGTTGGGTTGAAGAATTCTTTATCCTAGAAGTTGTAAATTTTTAAAATAGGCATAACAATGTGGCTAAGATCATTCACTAAGTCAGTCATATACGTGAAAAAAGGAATAGTATTACACATATAAGCCTCTGAGGAGTTTTGTTAACAGGTGCTGAAATTACCAGTAAAGAGCCTTTAACAATTAACAAATAATCTACACATTAAAGAAAAATGGCTCCAGAGAATGAAGCAAATTTGGAAACTGAGGTATGATTTAGAAACTAAATATAGGTATTTCAATTATCTAGTTTTCTCGGAAACTGGGTTTGTTTTTAGGTAGAGATGTGCTATTACCTTTTATTTACATGCCAAAAGCAGGTGATATATCCTGGGGAGGATTCTGGACCCAGTATCAGAACACTTGGACCTGGGTACTACTGTATGACTCCAAGCAAGTTGGTTAACTTCTTTGAGACTCAGTTTTGTTACCCATAAAATTATAAATAGGATAATAAATAACTGCCACCCAGCACTACTGGGAGGATTAAATAGCAATGTAGAAGTAAATTGTCAAATGTCTGTGTCTGGAATATAGCAGCTTCTCAATAAATGTTTTTGAATCTGAAGGACTTACCCTAGTTTTGGTAAGTACGAGGGTACTTCAAAAAGTTCATAGAAAGATTTCTGTTATCTTTTTTTTTTTCAGTCTTTGAAGATTTAATTTTTTTTTTTTCCTGGCCAGTAGAGGGATCGAACCCCAGACCTTGGGGTATTATTTTTTAATTCTATTTTTCCACAAACTTTTTGAAGTTTTGCCTTGGATGGTCATTTGCTTATTTTAATAATGTTGTCATTTCAAAATACTGTTGTAACTCCCTTTTAGAATTGCCTTCAGTGCAAAAAAAAAAAAACTTTCTTTTCTCAAAATGTATAAAATCCCTTTTAGGGAGGTCTAGAAAATGGAAGCCTTATTTCCACTTTACAACTGAAGGTCTCAGCAAACAGGGGTTAAGTGATTCACTCAAGGATATAAAATGGGTCAGAGGCCCAAATAAATCACCCAGATTTTGTGCCTTGCCCTCCACTACATCGCATCTAACCTGGACTTAGTGAGGCATTTCTCTGAGTTCTTGAAAGGAAATTTCCTGTGATTGCTACATTTCATTTGAGTCATCTCCCTCACCCACAGACAGCATGCCAATGCCAATCAAAACCGTCTGCCAAGAGCCTCTACACCTCAAAAATCAACTAAAGTATAAGGCAGTTAATTCACAAGTTTTTCTTTTGAGTACACTCTGAATCTGTACTGAATTCACCTGAACAAGAAAGCCTCATGCCTCTAGTTCCTGCCTGATTAGCAGGGTTTCAGGTGTGATATAGTCTAGTTTGATGACGATAGAGCCCTATAGGGAGAAGTAACTGTCTCCTTTGCTCCCCTAGAAAATACATGTCTCTGAATTAAAAGCAGTGGGCCATTGTAAAAGCCACATTTAAGTAGGTTGTCTGAATCTTAAGGCAGACAAGTGGTCTTAAAATAATGAAGAATTATTTTTCTTAATTCTAATAGAAATAATCTACAAGTTGTATAGCCAATTTTAGAATTAAGGGTGCTATAACTCTTTTCAAAACATTTGAAAAATTTTGATTGTAACCAAAATATTTCCAAGCTGCTGATTCTACTAGCATTATTCATAGTTTATGTTAAGTTAGATGGCTTTACATGGGGTTTCTGATGTCTCGATTTATAGATAGGATAAAATTATGAAGTCATTTTAGGAATAGGTAACAGACATAAAAATAAAAAATCTCACCCAACTAAATCAATGCACAAAGCAGCAGATTGCTGGTGATACTCATGGTCAAACTAAAACATTCCACAGCAACTGAAATAAGCCATTACTGCCTATACTGAATTACATGGGTTTCAGAACTTTGTTACTGAAGCCATAGCCCAATCTTGGGGCTCATCTGCAAGGTTGTGGCTTCTCAAAACCAGGAATAGGAAAACAAATCCTGATCCAAACCAACACAGGCCACAGCTGCTTAAGAGGGATAAAAAGCTTAAAGATTGAGCTGGCATTTTTTTCCCTCTCTCATGCAGCATAAAAGTCTCCATGAGTTTAATTGGTTCCTCATTTCAAAAAAAGACATAACGAACATTGTCTCAAAACTGGGAATTGGGGCCGGCCCAGTGGCACACTGCTACAGTGCGCCACTTGGGAGTGCGGCGGCGCTCCCGCCGAGGGTTCGGATCCCACATACAGACCGGCCGCTCACTGGCTGAGCGAGGTATGGGCGCAACACCGAGGGTTGCGATCCCGTTGCCGGTCCCGGTCCGGTACGGGCGCGACACTGAGGGTTGCGATCCGTTGCCGGTCACGAAAAAAGACAAAAAGGAAAAAAAAAACCAAAAAACTGGGAATTGGCCTGGCCAATTATACGTATCTTATCTGTATATATCATATACATATACATGCAATACAGTACAGTGTACTGGGTCATGATGTTAAATGTATTCCTGCTATGGGTTACAATAAAAAAGGCTTTAAAAGCTGTGCAATAGAGACACCCCAAATCCCCCTAATTGGGTAAGCTGCAGGCAAAAGCAACAATAATTGCACAGTAGTACCAGCAGCAGAGGGAAGACTGGTGGTAAAGGAGCACAGTGGGATTCAGGAATGAGGAGGGGACTTGGGACACAGCACACCCAGGGAGCCAGGTTGCCTGATTGCTCCTAGTTTGAGTTGAACACTCTCTGGGAGTGATGAGTTCACCCTTAGGGTGTCCCCAACTATTAAACGCCTATGATTTCCAGTGCAAAGGTGTCCTCAACTATTAAGCACCTATGATTTCCAGTGCATTGTTTCCCTGAATGATGTCAGTAATAGTGTCTGCAGCTCACGAAAAAAAGAGTCTGAACTCAGACTTCATTTTAGATATCAGGTAAAATTTCTGCACTCCGGATAAACAAATAAACAAACATTAAATAATGGAAATACAGTTATATCAGGTTGAATGTACAAAACTGGTGTTTTTGTAATTCAAAAGTGATCAAATATCACCAATTTCATGATTCAGCCTAATAAAAATCATCACAATGCAGTCAGGGACTGGAAGGCTCAGGGACTGAGCTGACAACACTCCCATCCCACATTCCACACACAACAACATGAGTGAACGCATGGAAATATCAGTAATCAGTTTTCCATCTGTGATTTTCAATACGCAAAACCTAGTATTAACTCTATTCAGGATGTTGGACTTCCCATGCTTTCTACTATTTTTCTCAGAATATACAGCCATAAAGAACTTAGAGCGAAAATATTTTCAATGTTTTAATTTTGAGATGTTCAAAATTATTATTAAAAAATATGTTAGTTTTGTTTTTTTAAAAATAACTCTCTAAAAAACCACAATATTTAAGAATTTATCAAAGCCTTAATCTTGTTTTTTCTCTTTTTCATGATAAACTTTCTATTTTAATAGAACTTGATCGTTCATGAAGAACTTTCCTGTGTTTTTTCACTGAGGTCCCCTAGTTACTCCATGAGATAAGGATTAGTATCCACATTTTAGATAAGGAAATGAATCATTCTAGAGATTCATTTAGAGTGGGGGGAAATTCGGTTTTGATCTTTAACTTAGCCTTTGGCTTCTGATTAAGATTCTGGCTGTCTTCAGATTCTGAATCCACACTTCTTAAGCAACTACACGATGATGGCCCTTGACTGGGTGTTTTTCCTTGAGTTCCTTTTCATCTCTTGGCAAACACTTCAGCAGGAAGTCAAGCCTTTCTAACATGTGCAGTAACTTAGAAGTCAAGATATTCAGTTGGGTCAAACTTAGGTACCTCTGCTTTAGAAAAAGCTGTCTGAAGAGCTGCTCCTTTCCATGTAGGCTACTCTACGTTAAGCTCTTTCCAGTGTCGTTACATGATGAAGAATGAGTAGCAAGGATGAGACCCAAGTTGTGTCACTAAAATGTCCTTATGTCACCTCAGATTGAGAAAGCATTTCTGAGATTTTATAAACAAAGGGCCCAAAACCTTCTGTTCCCTCTATGGTACATGACTCAGACAAAGAAAAATTTCCTTTTTCACAAAATCTATGAACAACATGAAGTGACGATATTGAGCTCTGGCGTTAACTAAAGTACCTTTGGGAGAGGCTTCGCTGGGCACACACTTTACCATCACCACGAGGCTGTGTTGCTCACTGTTCTCATGCTGTGTCTAGAATAATGCCTGGCACACAGTAGGAGTCAATGAATAAATGGAAACAAGTGAATGAATGACTTAAAGGGACACAGGATCACTGAAGCCAGTCCCTCCAAGACCGAGGAAAATCTCTGAGGACAAAGATTCTATGCCCTTTCCTCACATCTGAAAAAGAAATCAGTTGGCTAATAGTATAAACTGAGAATGCTGAATTTTTTTATGCCTCAAAAATGACAAAATAAAATTAAAGATCTTAGTTTTATGTTATGAACTGTGGTTGGTTAGGGGTAGGATAAAGTAGCCTCTGTTTTATTCAAGCTGAGGAAGAGCTCTCAAGTGTCGTATAGATTTGGCAAAATGGTTATCCAGCCATCTATCTTCCAGTTTCTGAACATACATCAGAAATCCCTGTGGAGGACCACAGTCAGTTCTAAAGGCAAAATGACAGAAGTGAATGATTACATCATTGTTCAGGTCTCTGGAAGAACTGCCATGCTCACCAGAGGCCGAGAAAGAGCTGAAAACCGCAGGACTCATTTTGCAACCTTGTTAGGGAAACAATCAGTAGCGGAGGTGAGCTGCCTTTCTGTGTAGCTCATCATGTCAGTGCACTGCAGAGAGGGCTAAGGCTGCTGAGGGATTTGCCTTGACACTTGCATTTTGGGAAGTTCACATCAACAGACCTTACCTTCTGAAATGCTCCCAGTGAAATGTAACAGAAACTTACATTTGATCCAACACTATATTTTAGAATTTACTTTTTTAAAAAGAGTTCCCTATATTTTCCTTTTAGAAGAAGAAAAATTGTAGAACCACACTTAAGATAAAGCTATAACTCTGTCCTCTGAATTAACAGGTCATGTCAGGTTCAGACAGCTGTCTCAATTGTTTGGGTCTCTCTGCAAGAAGCAAACCTTTAAAGAGGGTGCAGACACAATTAACAGAAGAGAATTATACACATGGCTTTCCACGACCCTCCCCCTACTCCAGAGGTCCTTTCCCCTCTGACCCTCTTCCCCATTACATTTTCTTTTATTAAAACTTAAAATGAAAAAGTAGAGATGGTCTGTGCTATATAACTGCATGTTATTATGCAGTCCACTCTAATTCCACAAAATGAAATACAGGACTTTTACTTTCCAGAAGCACTGAGATGTCAAAACAAATTTAGAGTTCTCTGTGGATTGCAAATGAACCTTGAAGCAAAGGTCTTGCTTTCCATTAAGCATTATCATTAAGAATATGAGTTGTGTGAATAATATTGATCAAAAAACATTTAATTCATTCTTTTATTATTTCAGAGATTGACTACTGGGATGCCCGTTTTGTTAGGTGGTCCAATAATCTGCTCATGTGATTCCAATCTGTTCAAAATGCAATTGCACGCTGGATGATGAGAGCACAACCACTGGGGCATGTCGCACCTTCTCCAGTTTATCTGCCATTGATTAACAGCTAAAATTTGGATTAATTTAGGTATGGCATGATTTGAATTTATGAAACATATTCTACTTTCGTTATCTCTTGAAAGTTCAAATATATTCCACATTCTTCAACAAAAATGGCTTTAATGAAGCTACATAACAATGTAAAAATTTATTTTTCTGACCCAAATTATTAGACTTCTTCCATGTCACATGAAACCTTTCCAAAATGTAGTTAGAACTCAAAGGCTCAAAACAATTTCTTAAATGTTACCCCTTTTACCTGTACAGATTGACCTGGATGGACATTAGTCTGTGCCTGTTTGATCAGAACAACACTGGACAAGGCCAATAGACTCAGTTCCCTTTCACCACAATTTAACTATGAAGACTCAACAAATAGCCGTGCCCTCAGTCATAAATCCACTTTACTCATGAGTGCTGGAAAATTAGAATCTTCCAATCATATTCAGTTTCAAACTGATAAAGGTACATTTCAGATGATAAGAAATCTGTTTAGATAAACGAAGAGGTATTTTCTTGGACGTTTATGTTCAAGATTAAGAGTCTCTTCTCTTGCATGATTCCTCTGACCACAAGTAAAACCAACTCACTTTCCTTTTCCTTTCCAGTGAAGGTTAAAATATAAAAAAGTTTGTATCTCACTGTCCTTATGGGATTACTCAGTTACCCTAAGGACACTAGAAGACCTGAAGGAAACAAAAAGCCAACTGAGTGTTGAAATAGATTTTTTAAAAATCCAAAGCACAGAAAGTCAAAGCATTTTTTCATTTTTAATAACTAGTTTTGAGATAGAAAAGACTTCTGCATTCCAAAAGTTTGTCTTAATTAGAGGGACAAATTCCATAAAGTTTGTACTATAAACAATAAGGAAGGCTGTGACAAAATTTCAGGGTTAGTATTTCAGCCCCAAAGGAGAGCAATACAACAGAACTGGTGGTGGTGGTGATGGGGTGTGTTTGAGGGAGGTTTTTCAGTAGAGAAGAGTAATTCAGCAAATTATTGGTGTGGGCCAGAGAGAGAGAGGCCATGCCCAGACTGCCCCACTCTGGGGTCAAAATCCCAGTTGAGTTTGGAGGAGATCTCTGGGCAGAAGAGAGCAGTATCTTGCTTCCCCAAGTGAGGCCTGGGGTGACCCAAGTGTTGGAGTTAATAGCATGTAAATACAGCTATTAGCAGAAGCCACAGGAACAGTGGAAACCTCTCCCCCATTCTTTTCAAAGACATGAAAGAACAGTGCCCCTGAATATCACCTATATTTTAATAGCATTTAAAGAAAGATAAGCTCACAGGGACCAAGAAATAGTAGAGCACAAAGAAGCTACAGGAAAATGATATTTCAAGAACAGGGTGATCCACAATGTCCAATGCTATAAAATGACTAAAGACTGAGAATCTCTTTCACATTCAGAAAAAGTTGGCATTGGATGCCTTTACCTAGCAGGGTTTCCCTGGATGGCTGGGACAGAATTTGAATGATAGTGGGTTGAGAAGTGCCTGGAAAAGGAAGAAATGGACACAACCAGTGTAGACGACTCCTTTTAAAAGTTTGGCTGTCAAAGGGGAGATAAAGTTACAGTAGATAAAAGGGCATGTGGGGAAGATGAAGGTGTTCTGATTTTTTTTAACATCAGAGTAGCTGGAGCCGATGTCCACTAGGACGAGAAGGGTCCACTAGACATGAAAATGTGAAGGACACAGGAAAGGGAGGCAATCGCGCGTAATGAAAGCGTCCCGAGAAGGTGGGAGGGGGCGGGCTTCAGAACACGGGTGGAGGAGTCACAGAAGGAAAACCCCGTCTCCTTTAACATGAGGGGAGAGGAATAGATGAGTACAAATGGACGAAGTTTTAAATACATATATATATAAAACTGTCAACATTTGGAATGCCTTCTTCCGCTCACTCTAGAAGGACGACTGCTTGCATAACCATCTGTGACATGTCCTGACTGAGGTAAGGAGTGGGAGGAAAATGGCACACACAAGGTGGACGACCGTAAAGGAGAGAAGACAGACAGAAGTCAGAAGATGAGGTGAACCAGCGTGGAAGCAGGGGAGGAAGAGGAGGAGATGGGCAGAGGGCGAGAGTAAATTGATAGCTGCCAGGAGAAGCCAGACTTCAGGGAGGAAGACATGTAAAGGTGAATTTTAGGAAATCTAGCTATGTGTTCTGAGATTAGTGCCCCTCTTAGTATCGGCTGACTTCTCAAGAAACTTTCAGTAAAGACCCGCATTGCCTCCCAAGGCTTCCCGGAGTCAGATTTGACTTTCATTGTGTTGATCTGTCCTCAAGGCAGTCGGTTTTATTCGGGGCCATGCAGGTAATAGATTTGGTGGCAGGAAGCTGAAATCTTGCATGGTAAGAGGTGAGGCTGTCTGCTGAAAGTGAGGGGGGGGGCAGTTTGGAAAAGGATTTGAGGAAAGCAGAAAAGTCTTCAAATAAGTGCTGGGGAGAATGGACGGAGTGTGTTAGGAAAATATACAAGGATCACTGAGTTATACTGAGGGGTTCCATTGAGGTTAGAGGTCAAGAGCACACACTCTTGTGTATTCATTCCTCTTTCCAACGTTCAGAGCTCCCTCAATCTCCCTTCAGGCAGTCTCCTCCTCATTCCCTCTTTACACCTGCTGTTTCTCCTCTCTCTTTTGACTTCTGCCCAGCTACCTCATTCCTATGTGTCGGGCATTGCAGTATCAGGTATCCCTCTCTCTACCCCCCTTTTTCTCTCTTCCTCATTCCCTTTCCTCTTCCAATTTGTGAAAACAATCCTAATAATGGCAGATATTGTTAAATGTAGAATCTATGATACGCCTGAAATAAGGACAAGGAAATACCTACATTTCAAAATTAAAGAAATCAAAGTCTCTTAAAGCCAGTGAAGGTGGACACAAATTTTAAAGTAGTCACAGCCCATATCATTTTGTAATTAACCTACGTTTTCCCAAGCACTAGCATTCAAAACATTTTCTTTCCTGATGGTTATTGCTTATATTTAATTATTAACATTAAAAGTATACTTGCTATTAATTATTTATTGCAAATGTGTGCAATTTCTGCTATAGAGTGGGCTGGGTAGACTTTTGAAAAGTATCCCAAAGATGTTTAGAGTATCGTCCCTATAAAGAACTTGCAAATAAACTTTTGGACCACAGTCTATTTTCCAGTTGGAGGTTTGGTATAATTTTGGTTCTTGCTTGAATTTCCTTAAAAATCACAATAAGTTATTTAGGGAATAACAGTTGCCAAACTTTCTGGCAGATCATAATGAATGGTTAAGTTCTGAAAAGTCAACCAGCCATCTTTTGGCTCCTATTTCCTCTTTAAAACCAAGCTATTTTGAGAATTCCCATTCCTCATGCTCATTTTCTTCCCAACCCTGACACTATTTGTATTCCCTCAGTAACATTTTTTTTTTTAACTCAGGAAAACTTAAATTTAAGTTCCAAGATTGTAGAAGTGCCTTATTATTTGATGACTATGTGTTTTGTCTGGGAAAAACTCCAAACATAGATTTGCCATTTTAAGCAATTGCATTTTTTTTTAACTCAGGAAAACTTAAATAAGTTCCAAGATTGTAGAAATGCCTTATTACTTGATGACTATGTGTTTTGTCTGGGAAAAACTCCAAACATAGATTTGCCATTTTAAGCAATTCCTTTGAATTCTCATTCCATCATCAGCAATAGCCCATATTATTGGTTATATTATTGATTCCCCCCCTTTCCCTTTATATAAGTTAACCAGAGCTCTCCAATTTCTTCTTCTTTTCCTATGTTTTCTTAGTTTATAAGTCCCTGAAAGACTGTACTGTTTTAGCTTTTCAATTCTTGGAAAACACACACATGTATATGCACACAAATCATACGTTGTCATTATCATAAACCCCTTATCTTTTCCCTCCCTGTCACGACTCCGTCTTCTTTACATCGTGACTCTTTCTTCTTTACACTCGTCCTTCATCTTCACCCTACTTTAATACAATCTGCTGCCACATTCTGACACTTTCCTCTTTGAAACCTATTTCAGATTCATCCTCTTCTCCTTGTTGCCACTGGCACCACAGTGTCTCGGGTCATATTCTCATCGAAGGTACCATTATGCCTTCTTCGCCAGCATTCCTACTCATTCTCTCCCTGCCCCCATCTCCCACGCTCAGAATTTTACTGCTATGTCCTGTGAGGTCAGGAAAGGCCTCCTAGCACCCAGGCACATCTTCTCTGTTGATTCTCACAATCCTGCATGATGAGTGTTATTTTTCTTCATTTCACAAATGAGGAAACTGGCTTACCCACAGGTTAAGTACTTTTTTCCCAAATCACCTAGCTTGTGTTAGGTGTTTCAATCCCTAGCCCATGAATCCGAAGAGGGAAGGTCATCTGTGTTGTAACAGGAAAATGAGTCATTTGCATAACAAGGACTTGATATTTGATCTCTTTAAATTTAAGGAACTAGACAGATTTGCAGTTATTCCCAAGTTAAGAGCAGTGGTTTTCAAGAGAAGGGATTTATGAGAGAAGTATAAATCCAAGTGTTTGCTCTCAAAGAGTTTTTAGCCTAGATG
>NW_007726494.1:96399-98182 GCF_000696425.1 Galeopterus variegatus | reverse complement strand
GGGATTTATGAGAGAAGTATAAATCCAAGTGTTTGCTCTCAAAGAGTTTTTAGCCTAGATGGTTGGAGTACATATCTAGAAAATGCTAGATACCGAGTAAGTGCTAAATAAATAGTTGCTCGAGCTGGGATCAGGGAATGAGAGGCAAGCCCTTGGCGCTCTCAGCTCAGCTTGCCACTAATTGCATTGTTTAGTCAAAGGATGCTGCTTAATATAAAATGCTCTCTGACACTTCCTTCTGACCCAGTCCCAAAGAATATCAGAACAATACACTGTTAGGAAAAAAGGCGTTGAGATTACTGGGCTGCCTTCCAATCCGCAGGCCTATTTATTTTTTCCTAACTACAAGATAATTATTGCTGGATATTATTGTGGGATTTTTCCATATGTCCTTTAGCTAGGACAGTGACGACCCAATGCCGCCTTTTAATGTACTCTGATTTCCTGCCAGCTTACCTCATTCTGCAACTTTGCCTTTGGTTATGATTATTCAGACTTCCCATTGCCTGATCAATACCTCATTTGGCCATTGCTGCTGTTGACTGCATACTTCAACAAAGACTCCTTGGAGAGGGTCTTATTCGCTTGCAGTGGGCTCATTTAAAGCAAGTTCTTGCTACGTTCATCATTTCGGCAAACAAGGACAAGTTCAAGGAAATTAGAGGCCAAACTTGACAGAGCACTGGGTGCAGCTGCTGGCCCAGCTGTGCAATGATTCTCAACTGGTCCATTACCTCCAAAACTCAACTATTCAGCACAGCCTCCCTAGTCCAGCACTCCTGTCGGTCTAATATATTTGGCAACAGCTATTATTTCAGAAATGAATGCTCATGTGTATTTATAGCCAATCACATGCCTGCTCTATCAACAATTAAAGAGATTAGGATTCAGCAGACATATTTCTCTAATTAGGACAAGATAGAAGACATAGTGTATAGAATGCTGCAGTTCGGTCAAGGTTGATTCTTTCCTAACAAGACTGCCATACTGCATTTCATCAGTCAAACCTCCAGTCTCTCCAGGGACACCCTCCTCCCTGTATAACATTCACTTTGTGTGTCTGAGCCAGGGAGTTTTTGGTCAGGTTTCCCCTTCTTCCCTCCCTCCACCCACACTATAGGCTCAGTGGGCTGTTTCAAGGCTTGTTTTGAAATATCATGTGGACAGCATCATGTGGCCACTAATTCCTTTCAGTGATACCCTGCCCCAGGAGCCTCAGTGTGTGTTATATGCTCACACTTAAGTAGTCTTTCCCTGAACAAAAGCCTGATCTCAGTGTCTGGGCCATAAATTCTATCTTGCCTTGCTTTCGCCCATGCATTATTTAAGCAATCTTCTCGGTGAGCAGCAAGAGAATTTCCCTCAGAGCAACAATCAGCAGGCACTCTGAGCACTGTTCTAACGGGAAATGCAGGATATGTGAGAGAGTTCCACCCATTCATAGTCTTGATAATGAAATATGATAATCTAATTTGGTAAAAATAAACTGTGAAATCAGAGATTTGAGGCAAAAACTTTAAAGATGCAATTCAGACTAGCAATCAATGCTCATTCAGTTTCTGTACCATCTCAGCTTTCTCCTTGTGCAGATGCTTAAGTGATGCTAAATTAAATAATTGACAAATTTTTAAAACTGCTGGAAATTACCATCTGTACTTAATTTTGGAATATAAAAAGGTCCACAGAAAACACCCTTTATGATGATTTTGTCTAATAACAGATATGAAACAATACAAACATCCCAGTCATAAAATATAATGCGTTTCGAGCAGTCTGGCTTACA
>NW_007726494.1:78434-95344 GCF_000696425.1 Galeopterus variegatus | reverse complement strand
TAATGACAACCATCACTTTTTAAAATTTCTCTCCTGGATAAACACTGGGCTAAACTGTCCCTTGTTAAGAACTTTATTAGATTGATATTACATTTATACAAAACGATGTCTCCTACAGTAAATAAACATGCTTGAGGCTTCCATGAAAACACAGAGAAGAGAAACAAGCTCTCTGTACGGAACACACTGGTAAACACATGGACAAAACAAGCTGAAACTTACACCAGATACTTCTCCCAGGTCCAACACGGCAGTAGCCCTAAGGGCACATTCTAGTTTTGTTTAATCCATGTTCTGCTCTTCTCACTGATGGGACTACTCGGGCACATGGTCAAGTTGCAGTCAGCTTCTCCCTTAGTGACGTATGAGAGCTGGACTGATTTATCTTGTCTTTCTGCAGCATATTAGCACTAATGTTTCTGCGTATGCATCCTACCTTTCTATAGCCGTAGCCTCGGCTTTATCATTGGTAATCTAAATTAAAGAGCCAGTGAACACAGCAGGGTTGTTGTCCCCCACCCCTCCCTGTTTTCCATGAAACAATTGCCAGGCAGTCATTCCCGGACAAGGATTCCTCTGTTTATTCTATCGAGCCTCCCCTTCAATATCCCATTGAGAATGGAAATCAGAGTCGCAAAAGGATAGGTCCAGCGAGAGACTGTCTTAGTTCAAAGGTATATTTAAAATTTATGCTCTAAAACAGTAGATGGCCTCAGGAAATACTAGAGAGAGTTGTCATTTACCAGTTTTTCAGCCCAGAATTCAGAATTGTCACTATTCACAAAAACAGAACAACTTAATGTTCCTTTTACTGTTCACCTTTAAGTGACTCTTTTTCTCTGAGAAATCGCTTCCTTTTTCCACCAATATTTGTCTTTACATGTGCAGGCCTAAATGTTTATTTTAATGAGGAATATGAGTGCTATGATTTAGCATGTTGTATACAAGAAGCATAAAATCCTATAAAAATGTGGGGAAATCGATCAAACAAATCATTGTTAACCTTGCTGTAACCTGCTATCAACAAATAACAGCTAAAAGCAGGACATTTTAATTTTAAAGCAGGAGCAGGCTATATTTAACTCATGAGTTGTCAGTTCCTTTCTTTGAGGCATATTTAAAATTTTCTCAATCTCCACAAATATTTAGGAAGGGGAAATATATCAGAGTACATTTTTATATGAAAGTTTTTAGTCTCTTGAAAATTTTGCAGTCTTAGCAGCATCTCAGTGCTTTTTAAACTCAGATTTACAATGATTACTGAAATAATATTAGGCTTGTTTTCTCATTGTAAGCAACAAAACTTTTTTAAACAGCTGTTAAGCAACGAAATTCAGTGTATAATAAAGTATAAATAAAAAGTTTCATCTCTATTTTTGTGTATATTTTTGCTAAGAGAAAACATGGTTGTTTTCATAGTTTTAAATATGATTCTTGCATTTTTAATTTGGCTTTTTAAAATTAACAAATTGTAACATATCTTTTTCCAAGTAGGAATAAAATATGCACTTGCCATTTGTAATAACTTTATAATATTCAGTTCCCTAATCCTTGACATTTGCATTGTTTCACGTTTTCATTATAAGGTAAAATGTCTCTGATCAGAAATGTAAAATACTCGGATTCCAGGCCCCTACTCCTCGCTTGCCCCCAAAATGAGTCAATCTCAAACTTTCTGCTTCTCAACTTTTTTCAGAATTTCAGTTGGGAGAAATAATACTCCGGAGGGCTGCTTGAAGATGATCCAGGATTTCGGTTCTTCTAGATTGTATCCCTGGGTTAAACTTTTAAAATATATATTAATTTCTACATCTCTAGAACTTTGTTATACTGAACTGCTCCACAAACATCCAGAGAAATTATTTTAAAAATTTAAATCTGGGCTTGTCACTCCACCACTTAAAACTCTACATAGCTTCCCGTTGCTCTTAGGATGAAAGCCAAAATCTTTATGATAGCCTCCAAGGACTCAGTTTTATTTCACTCAGAAGATAAGCCCCATCTTCCCAGAACTGACTGGCTGGGACTCAGAACCATCAACCCATCAAGTATTGAACCCCTGCTCTTTACTAGCCAGTCACTTGAGTGTGGTATCTGAGCACTGGTCTGGGATGCCAAGAGAATTCCAAGTGCAAACACACGGGCCTTTTCCTTTAGTTTAACAGTAACATACACGAACAAGATTGCACTGTTCTACAAATCAACTTATCAACTATGACAAAATCAATGTACAGCAAAAATGCAAAGTGATAAAATCAAGGGGTAAGGGTAATAAGATAAAATTAATCACTTGCTGAATGTTAATTGAAACTGACTTAGGCTAGAAGAGAAAAAAGGAAACAATCAAAGAGCAGAAACCCTAACACAAGTATAGCTTGGGCTTGGTCTTTTTGTTACACTTTCAAGGTCTATAGCTCATATCACTTAAATTACATTTTTAAAAGTCAACTACTTATCCAATAACAGTCGTTTTGAGTTTCTTCAATAAAAAACTTATATACATTCATTATATTACTGCTGACATTACTTTCCTCCAAAAATTCTCTTTATTTTAATCACTAAAAGAGCCACATGATAATCTTCACCAGTTTCTGAGTAAGATGATTCAAGAAATACAACATCACAAAACCCTGAAAATACGGAATTTTTCATAACTAAAAGTTTACTTTGCAGTTAACTAAGAGCAGCATGATCCTTCAATGCAATATGTATACAAACTTGTATATAAACTTGTATATAAAGTAGTATAAACACCCAAGACATATGAAGTATCCACTGAGTAATGAGATCTTGGGACAAGTCTGGTGCATAAGGAATTGACACCATAATGCCCCACAAGTATAGATTACTTCCTTCCACTGCCCTGAAAATTCATACCATTAAAGCCTCCCCTTGGAAGAAATCCTAGGACTCTGGAACCAAACTGTCTGTGTTCAAACCACAGCTCTGCCACTTACCAGCTATATGACCTTGGATAAGGTGCTTAAACTCACTGTTGAATGTGTGTGTGTGTGTGTGTGTGTGTGTTTGGTTTAAATTTACTTGCAGTATGGGATAATATCTGCTTCTGGTCATGAAAGTAACTCACATCAACCAACATACAGTAGCAATGATAAACTCTGGATAAAATATTAAGCAACAACAACAAACTATCTGAAGGCACTGGAGAGTGACTGAGAGCAGGCAGAAACAAACGGGGGTCTGACACTTGGAAGAATAGGACTTGGTGAATTACTCATTTTGTACAGCTTTTCAGTTAAGGGCAGGCCTCGGTCGGTTCCACAAAGTGGCCAGACTCAGATAGAAACCTGTAGTCTTACTGGTGGAGGAACTGGAAAACAAAGTTCAGGGAGATGACAGCAGCTGGAAGGTGAGGGAGGAAATCACAGAGAGCAGATAGCCACAGAGGAAAAGCCCCAAATTCACTATATAAGATCTGATCGTATCTCTGACTGTTCCCAGTGCTATATATGTGTGGAACAGACTCCAAACAACCCAGCTAAGGCAAAAAGGACTACACAGAGATTTCTGCTGCTGTCTGTCACAGGAAAGGCAAAATTGGAATTAGTGTTCTGCTCAAGTTAACTGCCTGCAAAAAAACAGAAAATCAATACTTTTAAACAGTATATGTGAGAACTCAAGATCTCTATAACATATCACTCACAATATCGAAGGTATATTCCAAAATCACTAGACATGCAAAGAAATATGAAATTGTGACCCATCCTCAAAAGAAAAGGTAATCCATGGAGACCAAACTGAGATGATATAGATATTGAAATTACCAGACAGGATTTTAAGGCAGCTATTATAACCATACTCAAAGGCCTAAAAAAATATCTTAGCAAAGAATTAGAAACTATAGAAAAGAACCAAAGGAAATTCTAGACTGAAATTCTAACTGAAAAAAATTCACTGGGTGGACCTAACAACAGATTGGAAGAATAATAATAAAGAGAGTCAGTGAACTTGAAGATAGAACAATAGAAATTATCCTATTTGGAGAACAGAAAAAAGTTTTTAATAAGCAGATCCTCAGGGTCCAACAGAATGGGATAACATAAGGTCTAACATATGCATAATTGAAATTCCAGAAGGACAGGAGGAGAAAGAATAGGCTGAAAAAATTTTTTGAATAAATAATAACTCAAATTTTCTGAAATTTGGTTAAAAAAATATAAATTTACAAATTCAAGAATCTCAGCAAAGCCAAGGAAGGTTAAATAAAAACAAAACAAAATAAAAACCCATGACAAGGCATATCATATTCGAACTGCTAGAATTCAAAGATAAGTAGAAAATCTTGAAAGCAACCAGGAGAAAAAATGGCATATTAAATACAACAGTAAACTATGCTAATACTAAATTTTCATCAAAGGTAATGGAGGCTAGAAGATAATGGAATGACATCTTTAAAGTGTCAATAGGAAAACAACAGTAATTATCAAGCTAGAATTCTATATCCAGCAAAAATATTCTTAGACAATGAAAGCTAAATCAAGACACTTTCAGAAAAACATAACCTATGATATTTAATCACCAGCAGACCTGCATTACTTTTTGTTTGTTTGTTTTGTTTTGTTTTGTTTTGTTTTGTTGTCTTTTTCCGTGTCCGGCAATGGATCGCAACCCTCAGTGTTGCCCCCGCACCAGACCGGGGACCGGCAACAGGATTGCAACCCTCGGTGTTGCTCCCGCGCCTTGCTCAGCCAGTGAGCGGGAACCGGTCTCTATGCGGGATCCGAACCCTCGGGTGGGAGAGCCGCCGCGCTTCCCAAGCGGCACACTATCCAGTGCGCCACCGGGCCGGCCCCAGACCTGCATTACTTGAAATGTTGAAGAAAGATCTCCAGGATGAAGATCACTGGAAATGGTAAATTTGTGGGCATATACAAAAGACAGACAAACACACACACACCTTTTAAAATTATTTAAAGACATACAACTATTTAAGTAAAAAATTACAACACTGTGTTGTGGAGTTTAAAACATAGATATATGTAATATATGTGACAACAGCACAAAGGATGGGAGCAGTAAATGAAACTGTACTGTTGCAAGGTTCAGCATTTGACATGAAGCAGTACAACATTAACTCTAAGTAGAATATGAAAAGCTAAAAATATATGTGGTAATACACACAGCAGTCACTAAAAATTAATGCAAAAAGATGCAATTGGAAAAGCAATAGAAAAATTAAAATGGAATTTGTGGCAGCCATAAGGTGCCCTACTTGGAGCTCCCTTCTAGAAAAAACTTGCCAATCAGCTGTAAGGAGTGCAATTAGCTGACAGCATACAACTTCAGTATCTTTGGAATTATCGTGAATCAAAGCTATGTTCTTCCAAGTTAGTCAATGACTGAGCATGGCAGGAATACTAACACTTGGCCATTTCTGCCCAATGCAAAACTTGTGTACAGGCAATCTTTATACCAATACCCTCCATCAGGCTGGCAGAGACTTTCACAAAACTTCAGTACAGTCTGAGGCTCTTTCTACTCTATCCTTTCACAGGTATCACAACCCTGCTCTTTCTCCTCTTAATCTTTTATTAGCATTGCACCCATAAATCTCTTACACTTATAATTCCATCTTGGCATCTGCTTCCTGGAGAACCAAACTAATGTAGAATTTTTAAAATATTCAACTAATCCAAAATAAGGCAAGAAAGAAGATAAAGGAACAAAAGAGCAGATGGGACAAAGAAAAAACAAATAGCGAAATAGCCTAAATCTAATTATATAAATAATTACATTAAATGTAAATGGTCTAAACACTCCAATTAAAAACAAATTGTCAGAATGGATAAAAAAGCAAAACTCATCTATATGTTTTCTATACCCTTCAAATAACAAAGAAGCAGATAGTTTGAAAAGAAAAGCATGAAAAAATATATACTGTGAAAAGAGAAAGCATAAGAAAGCTCCAGTGGCTATATCAATATCATATGAATTATATTTCAAAGTGAAGTATTACCAGACATAAAGACATTTTATCATGATAAGAGAAGCAATTCATCTGAAAGAAATAAAAATAATAAGTGCATATGTGCCTAATAATAGAATGTTGTAAAGCAAAAATTAACAGAATTATTGAAGGAAGAGACAAATCCACAATCATAGTTAGAGATTTTAATATGGTTCTCTCAATAATTAACAGAACAAGACAAAAAAATTCAGCAGAGAAAAGAGACAAATCCACAATCATAGAGATTTTAATATGGTTCTCTCAATAATTAACAGAACAAGACAAAAAAATTCAGCAGAGACATATAAGACCTAAACATCACTAGTAACCACACTGACCTAATTGACATTTATAGAACACTATACCCAACAACTCCAGAATACACATTCTTTACAAATGAACATGGTGCATTCACTAAGACAGAAATATGGTATGCTGTAAACCAGTCCCAGTAAGGTCCAAAAGACTGAAATCCTACAAAATATGTTTTCTAACATAATTCAATTAAACTAAAAATAAGTAGCAATAATGTATCTAGAAAACCTGCAATAACTGGATATTGACAACGCATTACTAAAGAACTCATGGGCCAAAGAAGAAATCACAGAGGAAATACAAAAATATTTTGAACTGAATGATAATGAAAATACAACATATCAAAACTTGTGGGACACAGTTAAAGCAGTGCTTAGAGGAAAGTTTATAGCTTTAAATGATTATAGTAGAAAAGAAGAGAGGTATGAAAGCAATGACCCAAGGTTCCATCTTAAGAAGCCAGAAAAAAAAAAAGAGCAAATTAAATCCAAAGTAAGTAGAAAGAAGGAATAATATTTTTTTTAAAAAGCAGAAATCAATGATAGGAAACAAATAGAAAAATTAAGAAAGCCAAGTTAGTTCTTTCAGAAAAAAAAAAAGAGCAAATTAAATCCAAAGTAAGTAGAAAGAAGGAATAATATTTTTTTTAAAAAAGCAGAAATCAATGATAGGAAACAAATAGAAAAATTAAGAAAGCCAAGTTAGTTCTTTGAAAGATAAACAAAATTTACAAATTCCTAGCTATGCTGATCAAGAGAATTTTTTAAAAGAGGGAATACAAATTGCCAGTATCAGGAATGAAAAATGAGATATCTTCAGAGATCCTCATACATTGAAAGGATAGTAAGTAATTATAGTAAACAACTTCGTCAATAAATTTGAAAACTTAGATAAAATGGACAAATTCCTTGAAGAATATAATCTGTCAAGACTGACACAAGATGGAATTGAAAATCTTAAGAGTTCCATATCTATTAAAGAAATTGAACATGTTATCAAAATCCTCCCCATAAAGAAAATTTCAGTACAAATAGTTTCATAATGAATTCTATCAAACATTTAAGGGAAAAAAGCAATAATACTAATTTTACACAACTTTTTCAAAAAATGGAGCAGGATGGAACACTCCTTAACTCAAGTTATCTTCATTCTGTGACACAGGTAATGACAAAGTTCAGGGCAATTAACACTGAGATGCCTAGAGAAGAAACAGTACTCACTGGCATTCCTAAAATAGAAAGAGGAAGTATATTACAATGTGAAACTGTCTACAGAGTTACTGTTTTTATATATGATCTGATATGGCTATATAGTTATACAAACAAATGCAGGTGTTGTTTTTAATGAACACATACCTTCTTGTGATCTATAAGTACTCATGGAAGAAGATCCAGAAAAGACATATAAGTAAAAAAGCAGTTTGCATAATTACATTAACAGCAGAATTCAGTTTTTAAGGTTAAAAAAAAAGATATGCATATACGATAATTACATTCATATGTGCATAGAAAAATGGAAGTATACAAATAAAAGTGTTAATAGTGGATAGTTCTGAATAGTGGGAGTGGAGAGAACTTTATTTTTTACTTTATATCCTTTGCGTATTGTTTGAGTTTTTATCATATTTACTAAAATAAAGAAAAGCCCCTTATATAATGCAAAAAAATATGTCAACATTTAAAAGTCACAATGTTTAATCCTTTTCTGAGTCAAATAAGAACAAAAGAATTCTTCCTTTGTGTTCTTTAATCAAAGGTAGAGTTTTATTCTAGACATCAAGATCATATTCCAGATGCTTTCATCTCTAAGATCCTTCCCAGCATACCCATCCCTCCACCTCAAGTAGGGAAACGGGGAGAAGAAAACACAGGTCAGGTCAAGTCAAAAGTTCAGTCTGTCATCGGTTATGCAGACTCATGAAAACTGAGAGAACTAAGTCAGTGAACGGCTTGATTCCCCAGAGAGACTATCTGCTCACTCTAATTCTTGCCTTCTGACTGCACTTTGACTCCAGGAACTGGGTTTCTCAGCTCCCATCTCTGGATGCATATGGACCATATGGGTCAGAGACAATCATGACCACAGGAAGCACAGGATTTTAGTTAGAATGATCTTAGACAATGTCTAATTCATCTACAGACAACCACTTTCCAGGTAAGGAAACTGAAGTCCAGAGAAGTTAAGCGATTTGCCTAAGATTACAGAGCTACTAAGTGATTCAAAGCAGATTTCTTGGACCTCAGGATAGTGTCTTTTCCATTAGGACTAGAAAGAAACTGAAAAAGGCATGTCCTGTTAATGCCAGACCAGGGGCTGCACCTTCATGTACAAAGAAAGTGCATTAGGATGCAGGCTTAACAAGGTGCTGAAGGGAACAATCTTCCTGCCCCTATCAGAGATCCTCAAGTTGTACTGCAAACATCAAAAACTGACTGTTACCTTTTAGTTTCATTACTAGTGTTCCATAGGATGCATATATACTTTTCCTACAAATAATTCCTTAGTATATAAGAGAGCATGCTTCCTATTTGAGATATGCTTTCTGGCCACATCATTCAGAGATACTTTATAACTAACACTAACTAAAGGCTCTTAGAATGTTTTCCACATTTTGGTTATAGGCAATAGGAAAGCTGGAAATATTTAAACTAATGCAATGTGTTCTATTATGTTCTATCATATTGTTTTTTTTTTTTTTTCCCCCTTTTTGTCTTTTTTACTGACCGGTAACGGGATCGCAACCCTCGGTGTCACACCTGTACTGGGGACCGGCAACGGGATCGCAACCCTCAGTGTTGCGCCCGCACCGCGCTCAGCCAGTGAGCAGGAACCGGTCTCCACATGGGATCCGAACCCTCGGCGGGAGGGCCGCCGCGCTCCCAAGCGGCACACTCTCCAATGCACCACCGGACCGGCCCTATCATATTGTTTTTTATAGTGGGAACTATAAATCAGTTTATAAAGTTTAGGGGATTAAACTAATAATTAGAATCTGGAATTATTTAAAATCAATAAATCAGAGACTGACTCAAACAAGTTGTCCTGCAAACTCATCCAGAACCATACAGAAGTCCCTCATTCCTCTCTGCTAAAAAGAAGAATAGCTACCAAGAACAAAGTAGCACTCGGAAAGATCATGAACTAAAATCCATATATAAAACCTAAAATAATTGATATACAAATAAGAAATAATTCTTTTCTATTTATCAATGTAAGCTTTCAAAAGCCGTCTCCTATGGATGGTTATTTATTAACACTAATTAATGGTTATAACACAAACAAAATAATAAAATCGCTACCTTTTTTCAACATCACATTTTTCCACTAATTCAGACAAGCCTTCTGTTACTCAGTTAACAGAATAACAACTCCAGCCTTCAATTACTGTAAGCTCCTATAAGGCATCAGAAATATGATGTGCTCACATACACCCTTCAGTCCTCAGGAAGCTATCTTGGGGTTAAGGAGAAGCATACCTGCATTCACTATAAGATGCTGAAAGGGGTGCACAGGTGGCAGGCCCTGCCTGGACTTGAATGTACTGCCACCCCTTCCCCAGACACTTCATTTCTAATGATTTTTCAGCAGTGAAGATTTTTAAAACTTTGATCTTTTGTGAAAACTTGGTAGGATAATAAAAATCTTCCAGCTGAACAAACAGAAAGACCATTGCCTTAGCATTTGCCTTGACTCCACCCCAGTGTTTCATTAAAGTGGTGTTGTTAAAAAAAATGACACAGTAATACTGTGAAGAAATGAATTATGTGAGCCTCTATTGGCAATTTATCAAGGTAATAAAGAATGCTAAATCAAACAAATTATCATTTTAAATGGCAAGTAAGTTTTCATTAAACTTGATTTCTATACTAAAAATGAAACTAGTAACTCAACAGAAGGGATGTATTGTGAATTAAAAGACAAAGCATCAAGAAGGGGGAAAAAAGCCCACATGCACCCTGAACTTTGATTCACAGATTAGGACCAGGTGTCACTGCATTTTTATTGACACTAGCTCAGAGAGAAGTACTCTGTACATGAATTTAGAATTGATAGAATGTGTTTGGGGTGTCTCAAGCATGAGCACATTTTAAGTGATAACGATGCTACTCAACAGCAGAAGCAACTCAAACCCAAGGTAATTTCTTTCCAACTAGCATCTCAATCTTTGTCTGTCATTAAGAAAGGGAACCCCGCAGGCCGTAGCCCACCCCAGGGATTAAGAGTCCTTCTCTAAGTGGGGGGGGGGGATATGGAGACCCATCATAGAATCTTCACAGTAGTGCGACGGCCACCACCCATGAAATAAATGTGTATAATCTTCAATCAACAACCACGGAAATAAACATGCCCATGGAAAGAGAAAGATCTCCAGAGTTGTCCTGAGATGGACAAGGCTAAAACATGGTCCTATAAAGTAGGTCACATGTCTGTATTTAGTGCTACAGAAGAGCATAATCTTAAAAATAATTACAGGTTATTTGAAATGTTTCAAGCAATCTCTGAGACTAGACACATCCGTGTCTCTTCTCTTTTTAATTATTTGTCCCAGTAGTTTAATGGGACTCTGATTAGACCCCAGCCACCAGCACTGGCCACCAATAAACCCACAAAGAACCACCTGTTTTCTTCTCCACATGAAGCACCTCGCCTGGTCTAGTCTCCTGGGTCTTCCCTCTTCCACCTTCAGCCCAGTGTCCTACAGGAACACACACGATGCGTCCTGTCCCCTTCACTCCTGCCTTTCTGGTCAAGCAAGACGACCTAAGGCAGGAGCAAAGAGAAGGCTGAGCCAGGGTGGTGGCAGGATGGAGATGGGAGGGGCCTGAGCCCAGGCTGGAGAAGCCACTCCAAGTCACTACCTCTGGCATCTGGGCCAGTCACTCTGCCATGCAAGACCATTCTCGGATTGTTTCCCTAAATAGTCTGCCCTCAGAGTGACCCTAGGAACACTATTAAGATACTAATGATGGTGGCAAGACGTTTGTGTTCAAGTCTGTGTTCCAAGGAGCAGAGGGAACTTTAGACTGCTGTGTTCCTCATTTGTACTTGTGCCTTCCCTCCGGAGAGGAGCCCCTGCACTGCTAACTCTAAACTAGAGAGGGAAGAACAAGCATGTCTAGAGGAGGCCAGTGTTCTCCAATTCTTCTGTTTGCTCCTGATCCTAGCCAGAATGGGATTCACTCGTCCATTCATTCATTGCATAACCTCTGGACACCTTCTACTTGCCAGGTGCTGTACTATGCTTTCATACAAACAGACACCATCCTGTCCTTAAGTTGCTCACATGCCAGAGACAGGAGATACATGCGAACAAGCAATTCCAAAATAGTGTGCTGGAAACTCAGGATGGAAAGGGAGCACCCAGGAGGAGCACAGAGCATCTGTGCAATGGCACCATCAGGGGAGGGGACAGAGAAAGCTGCCTGTGACCAAACATCAGTCCCATCAGAATGTGTCTGCTCCTTTGACCCACTAGAGGAAGAGCTGTGCGTGGTGTGAAAAGGGCTTTGTCTCCCACATTGAAGCAGAAATTCCAAGAGTGAAGCTCTGTGTATAGCACAGAACTTGGTGTGCCACGAGGGCTAAACAAGTATTTGCTGAATTAATGACTGATCTAAGAATTTGGATCTGCTCCTGGGACTCTTTTTGGGCAGAATATTTGGGGGGGGGGGCATGGATCTTAGACGTCATCTAATGATCCAACCCTCCAGAATTTACAGACAAGAAACTTCCTTGTTTATAGGTGAATGGATAAAATGTGGTATATCCAGTCAATGGAATACTATTCAGTAATAATAAAAAAAAATTACTGACATATGCAACATCATGGATGAATCTTGAAAACATGCTCAGTGAAAGGAGCCTGATGCAGAGACCACATACTATATGATTCTATTTACTGAAATGTCCAGAAAACGCAAATTGATAGAGACAGAAAGTAGGTCAGTGGTTGCCTGGGGCTAGGGGTGGGAGGGGATTAACTATAAACAGGGATGAGGGCTCTTATTGGGAGGAGGAACTGTTCTAAAACTGGATTATGGGGATGGTTGTACCACCTGGTAAAGATACTAAAAATCATTGAATTGCACCTAAAATAGTATATTTTGTGATATATACAAATATTTGCAATGAGAGGCACAAGTTATAGGTTTGCCCTCATGCTGTTATTAGGGGGGTTTGCTATGTTGTTGGAAAAAGGAGCCCAGATTTGAAAAGACCCCCCATCTTCTAATTCCCAACCCAACTGTCTTCCATTCCCCAGAGCTGCTGTGCCATTCTAAAAAGTCTCCCTGTAGAAAGAAAGCAGACAGTGGTTGCCAGGGGCTGGAGGGAGAGGGGAATGGGAAGTGTCTGCTTATGGGGTGTAGGGTTTCCTTATGGGGTGATAAAAAAGTTCTGGAACTAGATAATGATGATGGTTGCATCACTGTGAATGCACTTAATGCCACTGAATTGTACACTTAAAATGGTTAAGATGGTAAATAAATATCATGCTACATGTATCTTACCATAATTTTTTGTTAAAAGCCTGGTTGTAAACAGCCCATGTTTTGGGAACGTTTTCACATTTCCTCTCTATCTGCCAAATCCATTCCCTGGTACCACAGGGCCAGCTGCTGTCCCGGCTACATCATGTCAGGATGTCTTAGTCCAGGTGACAGCTCAGCTCTAAGCAATTTGTTTGTTGCACTCTATCACCTTCCCCAGGGTTGGCAGACATTAGACATTAATTAAATAAATTTAAAAAAAAAATCTGGGCTTGGTTTGCATTTAATCCTGCCCACTTGAAACTGGCCGGCATCATTCAAAACAAGACAGGCAGGGATGTCCCCTGAGCTGTCAGGCCATCTCATTAGGTGTTGCTTCATGCCTTCTTGGCTTTCTGAAAGTGTCAGAGGTGATGTCTTCTCCTGAAATGTATTTAGCCACAGCATATTATGAAGCACTTGCTGCTCAGCCAGAAATACTACAGGTCCATAAAGCTCAGGGACTCTCTGTTCTCATATAACCCAAAGCAGCTCCAGCTTGGCCTGGAATCACTTCCACATGATTCCTAGTGTAAATGCCCGAAGTCACTATTATGATTCCTGGGGTACTTATTTCACCAATATCATTTGTATTAGTATTCCTATCATATGATCTGTAAGGTTGCTTAGAATTTTCTTTCCTTCTTCCCAATAAAGAAACAAGTTGCAAAAAATATTTAGTAAGCTGCCCAAGGAAGCCAATTTATTTAGGGCTAGAGTCAGGGTCTGAATATGCTCAGCATTCATATATTTGCTTGATGTTGTACAAAGAAGTAAGGATTATCAGCTATAAAATATTTTCTACCTCAAAAATGACATTAAATTGATACTTTCATTTTTGGATGCTTAAAATATGCCTGATCGTGAATGGACTAAAAAAAAAAAAAAAGTGGAGAGCAAGTATAAATGCCAAATGTCTCAAAGAATTCCTCTAAGGAAATACTTTTTTACTGCCAGCCAAAAATCATAGGGACACATTGTGGCTGAATTTTTCAGTTGTGTTCTTTTAGAGGCTGGATAATTTTCTGACCATTAAAGACAATCATGGCCAAGCCCAACAATAAAAGTAATTGAATCTCATGCTTGAGAGCCCACAGCTGATTCACTGTGGAGTTTAGGCAAGGAAGGAGGCAAATGAGAGGAGGCAAGAAGTCCAGAGTTGTTTTCCCTCCAGGAAAACAGAGGCTGCCTTCACAGCAGAAAGCCCCAGGTGAAGGTGTGTCCTTACTTCCTCAGCCCCTCACCTTCCGGGGCCCATTCTTCCATGTGGCTCCTGAAATCCTTCAAAGCGTAGAGACTTCACCATGGCCTCTGCCCCAGGTTTGTCCGGCTTAGGCCATTGAAATGAGGTTTCCAAGAGAGGATGGGGTGTGGCCCCAGACATTCTGCTCTTGGGAGACTGTGTCTGCTCCTAGTTTCCACGTCTGGGCACTGACAGAGCACACAGGTTTACCTGGCGGTGTACACTGATCAACTCATAAAATACAGCCTAACCCGGAGTATTTACGCATCAACTGCATTCGACCTCAAAGATTAGGTTTCTTCTATTGTAAAGCAAATAACACAAACACTACTCTGTTCCCGCTTTGAGAGGATTTACAATTTAGTGGCAAAAACACCAGCACCTGTCAGAGATGATAGCCAACCACCTGGTGTCAGAGACTGATCGACTTCTGCAAACATTTCATGGGCACAGCTTTTGAGACTGAGTTAGTGCTTACAGAGAAAGCCTTTGCAGTGTGAATGTCTTGGGTAAATTACTTAATTTTCTGAGTGTCAGTATTCTCATCTATAAAATGGGGATTCAGGTACAGAATATCAAAATAAAACACATAAAAATATTCACACTAAGTGGGATAAATAGAGACTATAAATAGCCTCATGTCCATTCATTATCTATTCAGGTCAGGATTTGCCCACAAAAGAGCTCACAAAAACTTTTGGTTTTCACAAAAACTTCTGTTTGGGTTTTATAGACAAGGGATTGTGAGACCTGTAACAATATCCCAAAGGAATACTCTGAAGATAAAACGAAACTATATAATCATACTTGAAAAAAAAATCTATTTTATAAATGTACTTATATCAATTATGTCCTTTATCTGTACGGAACTCACTGTGGGAGCTCAAGGAACACTAAGTATCCAAATACATACACTTTGACTTGCTCCTTGCAAATTCTGTTGGAAAACTTTACCACGCTCTTTAAGAATACAGCCTTAGCTCAAAACAGTGACATTAATCACTGTCTTATCCCCCCTCCCCCATTCCTCTTATCCAATTATTTTCAACACCATATATTCCCTGGCAATGACTCTCATTCCTGTAACTTTTTTCCAGTCTATTTTCATCCTATGCAAGGCCTTCTCATGGCATATCTAGACTACTGTAATAAATTCCCAGTTAATGGTACCATCTCCAACTTCCCCTGCGAACTATCCTGCACTTTACAGCCAGATCATTCTAGTTGATGATCACCGTGATGATGGCAAAAACTCTAAAGCCTCACCAGTGTCAGCAAGACCACATCCAGACTCCTTAGCTTAGATTCCTACACATTTTCCCAGGCTCCTATCTACAAATCCTCTGCTCCACTCAAGCTGATTCTCCAAACACTTTTAACTTTACTTCCTCTGCAACCTCACTCTATCTTTCCGTGGGCTGTTTTCCAAAATGGCCACAACAGAATCTCCCATCCCACATGCTCTTCCTACAATGTGATTTTAATGTGTTAAAAGTGGGACGAACCTATGTTCCCTCTGCCTTGGATCTGGGGGCACTCGTGACTATGACAGAAGCGGCAATGGATGACTTCCACGGCAGGTCATACAAATGAAGGAGCTTCTGCCTGGTTCTCCTGCGACACTAGCTCTTGTTACCCAGCCTCTGTGCTGGCAGGGAGCCAAACAGCCACATGGAAAGGGCTTGTGGAGGTGCTCTGGTCAGCAGCTCCAGCTATCGTCAGCATCAACTGACAGATTGTACTAGGAGCCCTCAGTTGATTCTAGCCTCTTCTGAATTGCCCCAGATGATGCCAAATGGAACAGAAACACGCTCTTCTCTCTCTCACCCCCCAATCCTATTCAAATTGCAGATTCATGAGCAAAATAAAGGAGTGTTGTTGTTTCAAATGACTACATTTGGGATAGTTTGTTATTTAACAATAGATAACTGGAATAGACTAAAATATCCTCCTTTTCTTTTTGGCCCTCTCAAATCCTACCCACCTGTCAAAGCCCAATACAGACCTGTCTTCATAAAGTTAAGCTCACCTACAAGTCATTTCTGTCTCTCTAGCTTGAAGCTTGAATAGCACTCAATAAAGACCTACCATTTAGTGCATGTTAATATCACAGCATCCTCCAAACTGAACCATAGTCTCCTCGAGAGAAAAGACCATGCTTGTGTCTTCTTGGAAACCCTTTCGACCACCTCTCAGAATATCTTACACATACCAGACAGTCTATATATATTTGCTGGATAGCTAATTTTCCAGAATCCAGAGTAAATGTACATAGTAAGTACTTAATAAATAATATACATTATTACAGATGTTAATATAAAAGAAAATATGATAGGACAATAAGGGACACTAAAAATAATTTTTAAATGAAGAACCAGGTAGTTGTTGTAAATTTACATTTTTCAAGTCTTTAAACTGCCTTTATTTTGAGCAAAGTAGATACTTTTAAAATTAACAGTTTACATTTAAGTGTACGTGTGCATGTGTGTGTGTGTGTGTTCAGCCAACATGTGGATTTGGATGTCTGCTTTGGGAATTGTTCCCTCATTAATAATTTAATTCTAAATAGGCATTTTGAGAAGTGGCAGTAACTATTCATATTCTACAATCTTGTGATTACCTAATGTAATTAGAATATGGGAGAGCTTAGAAATAGGTAGAGTGTTTCTTGTCAAATACCATGTGTATCAAGACTTCTTAAAATGGAGATCATGAACCCTAGATGGCTGTCATTGGATGAACTTCATGAAGCTCATACCCAAACTTATATCCAAAATCTTACGTGCATATGCATTTTTTTTTTTTTTTTGTCTTTTTTCCGTGTCCGGCAACGGATCGCAACCCTCGGTGTTGCTCC
>NW_007726494.1:76335-77746 GCF_000696425.1 Galeopterus variegatus | reverse complement strand
GCCTCGCTCAGCCAGTGAGCGGGAACCGGTCTGTATGTGGGATCCGAACCCTCGGCGGGAGCGCTGTCGCGCTTCCCAAGCAGCGCACTAGCGCAGTGCGCCACCGGGCCGGCCCACATATGCATTTTTTTGAGAAGTTCTCTAACTTTCGTAAGAATCTCAAAATAGTTTTTGAAAACACTGTTAATTCGAGGCTTTACCTTATCACCTTTGTATTTAATCCCCGTTCAGAGATTGTGTTGTAGGGTCAGCCCTAGGCCAGCAACAGGGAAACTGAGGCTAGTCCTGGCTCTACCCGTGCCTAGTATGGTAGCCTTGCGGAAATCCTTATGAGCTCTCTGGACCTGCTTCTGGACCCTCAGTTGGAAAAACTGAGATGCACTGCATGGTCTCTAAGACCCCTAAAGCTACCAAGACATCTCAAGACAGTTTCCCTGAGAAAGGTCCTAAAGAGCAAGAAGAGGGCTATTACTCTTGGTGCTTTTCCACTGGCTTTTCTTTCCTACAAAAGAAATATAGTATTCATCTTGGTTACAATCTATATCTAAGTGTTCACAATTATTCACTTAATAAATAATAATTGGGTGCTCACAATGTCTCAGTCACCAGTTATGGACTTTTCACTCAGTCCTCTAAGGTTTGGCCTTTACTGAATAGTTTACCCCAACACTGCACATATTTCTAGGAGGTAAGCTGGACAGTAAGAGTATCAAAAACTAAGAGAATGGCACACAGGACCAAAGAACAGTGGTTCATCATTAAGTGGGTAGAACAGGGGTCCAAGTGGAAACACAGTACTCTATCGATAGCAGGGATGATGGTGCAGGTGTCCAAGTGGAAACATAGTACTCTACTGATAGCTGGGATGATTTGGCTGATCCATCCTATTAGGTGGGAGTCCACTCGCTCCTTTGCTTCCAGAATTGCATGACCAGTTAAAAGAACAGCTTTCCTCCCCAGAGGAAAATCTTTATTTAAAGATATGTAAGTAGCCGCACTCCAGCTCAGAACCTCTGAACCAGCTCACACAGGAATAGAGAGCCATAAACACAGCAAGCAAACACAAATGCTTAAGAGAAGCCATATAATGAGTGATTTGGACCTGAGGATGATCTGACCATAATTCTCCACATGCTCAACGGTTTCGATGGAGGAAGTTAAGATTCTATGAAAGCTTTGAATTAGAGATGAAACACAAGACAAAGTGCTAAAGAGAAAAGACACATTCAGCACCTAAGAGGATGGAAAATATCATTTGATATTTCACCACTGTTCATCTCATCATTTCTTGATCCATTCACTTTCCTGTTAATGTTATTATTTTTTAACTTTTGTATTGATACTCAACCTTTCATATGTATATGACTTACCTCTTGAATTACTCGTCTTGTTGGACCCAATGCCAGTATAT
>NW_007726494.1:72098-75513 GCF_000696425.1 Galeopterus variegatus | reverse complement strand
CCATAATTAATACCCACAACATATTTCTTTCATTAAAAGTAAAAATATAAATGCAGATCCTTAGTGCATTGCTGATCATGTGGAGCAGGGGGCATGGAGATCTATATACAAGACCAGGAGCAAGCTATTCCCTGTTTGGTACATGGAACTAGGGGAAAGTGTTGTGAGACAATTTTATTTATTGCCCTCATTTGGAAACTGTGGCTAAATTAATTTGTGCTTCTTAAAAATAAATAAAATAAGTGCAATAAAGAACATATGGGCAAGTAAATGGGTTTTGGTTTTCTCCAATAGGTGTTTCATGCAATTTTTCCTCTTCTCCTCCCCGTGTCTATGTATTTTGTATATTGCATATATGCAGCATCATTCTTTAAATAAATTTGCATATGTGTGAACTAAATGCCTAGGGCACAGAAAGTGTTTGGGGTACACAATAACTTACTTATATCAAAAATGTATATATATACATCTCCAGACCAAGAAATCCTAAAATAAAAATAATTTTAAAACCTATGTGACAAAAAGGAGCTAAAAATTAAACTAATCACCAGCATGCTTAGAAAGCTCTTAAATTTATTTACGATATTAACTTTATACCATGCGTAAGATTTCCTTAGACAAAGCTGCCTCTGGACTCTTCTTTTGGTCATAAATCAAATATCCAAGAGCTGGCCGACATAATATCATAACTTCATTTTCTCTGAAGTCAATCACTTTTAAATGAAAACAAATTGCAGGGAGGACAAAGATGGGACATGGTGGATTACTTTTCTCCCAGACTTACCAGTGCACTCTGGGCTGTTCCATCACCTGGTGTGATGGCCTCTTACCATGACTTTGATCTCGCTGTGAAGTGTGGGCATGTTGAAATGGGAAAGATGTTTTTGAGGAGGAAGTTTTTCCACATCATGATACATACAGAGAAATACACATGCTTCAGTTTTTAGGAAATCAAAGGGAAGACCCTCCAACAGGCCACTTCTTGTAGGAAATGAAATATAATAACATAAGGGACTAAGATAAGAACAGTAGCATTCCTGTGTAAGATGGTGGTTTCTTCTTAAGTATCTCCTGATTTTTCACCTCAGGGTGTCATAAGAAGCATGTCCAATATAGTAAGGATTTCATGTTTACTGAATTTAACTCAATGTTATAGATTCCTATTTTTTCGTAAGTGTCTATGAGAATGAAATACTACGCCATATTTAGGTTTACTTGTTTACTGGTTTGTTTGGCTGATTGGCTGGCTGGTTTGTAGCTGGTATTGCTTGATAATAGGACAGTAAGAGGGAGAAACAGCATGGCACAAAACATGGGTTTTAAAGCCAGACAGAACTAGTTTAAATCCTAACTCTTGTGCTTACTAGCAATGCAACCTTGGGCCAGTTCCTTAATCTCTCCAAATTCTCAGTTTCCTCACTTACAAAATGGAATAATTTCTACTGGCCAGGGTTGTTAGGAGGATTAAATAGACAATGTATAGAAGGTACCTATTTAGCATAACAACAAGCCCATAGCAAGCATTAGGCATTTAGCTATTTTTGTGTTTATTATTACCTCCTAAGGTCATAGTTGGAATTCAACAAAATTTAATATATATATATGTATGTATATATAAGGGTACTTCAAAAAGTTCATGGAAAAAAAGAATTAAAAGAAAATGTGATCTTTCCATGAACTTTTTGGAGACCCCTCATGTGTGTGTGTGTGTGTGTGTTTATAAGAACACAACTTAATATACACTATGAGCCACCTTCCTTATACACCCCAGGAAGATTTTTTTGCATGGCTGTACTCCTGGCCACACATTTCTAGGTGCCATTACAATATATACATAGGTCTATCTCAGGTATATATCAAACCCTTCACTAATCTCTCACTCTGAATAAATTCTAAAAATGCTTCTCCATTGTCAGAAATCACAAGAAATAGAAATAATCACCAGAACGTTCAGATTCACAGTGAGAATCCTGATAAACATGACTACTTTGATGTGGCATTTTAGGTTGTTGAAAGCATCAAGTGACTAGTGTTGAAGACGCCAACCATGAGCTATTTCCAGCCCTTCTTGCATTTCCCGGCTCTACCTAGATGGGATGTGTGCCAAAAGCAGATGTGTCATACATGCCATCCAAATAATTATGGCCTGACTGGTCTCCTGGGTCACATCCTCAAGTCTCTTTGCATGACTCATCATTCAGCTGGAAAGCAGGAAGTGCTCCACTTGGGGGAGGAAGTCAAAAGGACGCCACACGTCAGGACAATACCCTTCCTACCCAGGCAGTGTTATTATTCTCCTCTACCAGGCAACACCCAAACAAAGCACATTTAATCACACCATCAGAAAGGAAGATGAGGGCTGGGTTTACTCTAGCACCTCCCATCTGAGCCACCATGCAACGAAGAGCTACAGCCAGGAGCCTGTTCTACCAACCCCACACTGCTTCACTTCTGGTGGTCTTAAAGCACCAAACCTTTAATCACAAAGCACAGAGACCTAACTAAGCCCCTTGCAGCTGAAGTCTGGCATTAGTCCTGTAAGTGCTATTCCTTGGCATAGATGTGTGGAGGCAGAAGTGGGTGTGTTTTGCACGTATCATGAAGGCCTACATGCCCATACATGAGAAGTTTTTGGCACTCAAAGGAAGCTACTACTGTGAAGATCTTTGTTACCAAGATTTTTTGCTATTTTTTTTATCAATTTGCATTTTTTAAAAATAAGCCTGACTCTATACCAAGATGTGACATCTTTATGAAGTGGAGGATATATTTCTAGTGCAATGAGTCAGGAGTTACCTCACCTCCCACTTCTACCCAGAAAGTCTGGGGTGGTCAGAAATATCACCCTCATCAAAAGTCAGGGAAAAAACAATTCAGGAAGAGATTGGAAAGTGATGACAATTTCACCCTCTTTCCAGCCCTAGATGAACACTCCAAAAATTTGGAAACTTTAGAGGTATGAAATACTGGCTAGCCTTAATTCTTTTATGATCTCAATCTTCTACTGCCACTGAGAATTTGACTTCTGAAATGGACGTGAATTTCCAATTGGGAATGAATTAAGAGATTTTTATTATTTGAAAACAATAATAAAGTATTTTTTGGCAATTTATAACTGTATATTTATTTATGTATCAATAAAGATAAGAGCTTTTATTATAAACATTGAGAATGTATGCTAATGATTTATACTGATAAAACATATTTAAGTTAATATCAAGTTATGCATATCCAAAATCATTATTATTTAATAAAATTCTTTCACTCAATGTTTTTCCATGAGCTAGACAGACAACTCCACAACCATGCAATCTATGTTTTGGTATCTCACTTTATAGGTGAGAAAACTGACATGAAAACTTCTGGTCCAATATCACACAGCCAGGAAGTAGTAAAATCTCATTTTTACCTAAGT
>NW_007726494.1:70098-71480 GCF_000696425.1 Galeopterus variegatus | reverse complement strand
CTCAGACAACTCCACAACCATGCAATCTATGTTTTGGTATCTCACTTTATAGGTGAGAAAACTGACGTGAAAACTTCTGGTCCAATATCACACAGCCAGGAAGTAGTAAAATCTCATTTTTACCTAAGTCTGCCTAACAACTAGACTATGTGCTTTCCACCGTCAGAACTGCTCCCTCTATTTATTAATGAACTTGCATATTATAGGATATGTTTGCAGCTCAGTGAACAATTTAGAAGTAACATTTTATAAAGGTTTAACTTACTTCGGCCATACACCAGTAACCCAGGACACTTCTACACATCTCCTAATCCATCCCAACACAATTAAGAGCTGCAAATAAGTCTTCCAAGCCACCAAAATGGACATGACACTTGTTTCACATGTCAGAGCTGGTAGATGACACTGCTATGAGCATGCACGACACTTCCTCGGGTTCTATTTACTCTTGCTTTGGACATCACGAGAAAAGGGGGGCCTTGTTGTTTCCTGACCTTTAGCAGAGAAAAGGCACCAGAGGAGGGGAAGAAAGGTGTTTCTAAAGTCAGGAATATTAACTGCCGAGAAAAGTGAGAGCTGGCAACTTGGAGCAAGGGGGAAAACTGAAAAATTGTAGAATTCTGTAACATACTGGTGCCATTCAGTGTGGGGCAAAAACTACGCAACTCAGAAGCCTCAGAGGGTGCCAGTCGACTAAAGCACAGAATAAGAGCATAAGCTCCTAAGAATGACACAGTCATTATGTTACAGGAAAACAAAATTTAATATTTCACCAAAGAAAACAATGGGAGAAACAGAACATAAGCAATTATTAAAAATGTCTTCCAAAAATATTTTGATGTTTAAAAGAAGACTATTTCCTTTTACTGAAAACCAATCTTTTGTAGAGCTTCTCATTTCTCAAAGAGGTTAAAAGTAGTTTGTTTGGGGTTTTGGGATTTTTTACAAATAAAACATATTTATTTACCAGGGGATTATTTCATGTTGAAAGAGGTTTTGAGCTTTTCCAGAAGAAGGGTTCATTAGCTTTGTTTTGCTGTCTACCAGCACCTTTTACTCACCACTGTAGCATTAATCTCCAAATCAAGTTTTTAGTGAAGAGTAGCTCTTTCCCTTTACCTTTATAGTACGCACCCAATCTTAGACACCCCTTTCAGTTTCCCTTCCCCAAGTTTTTTTTTATTCTGCCTCGACTATTTTCCACACATGATTATATCCCATTTTTCTAGAACCACTGAAGGGCAAAGCATCAAGCACCTGGGAATGATCAGATTCAGGCACAAATGTGGTATTACTTCATCTCTGCATTCAAGCTTCTTTAGCTTCAACACTACAAGACAGTTCTACTAAAAGTATCTGATCTGGAAGAAAAAAAAAAAAAA
>NW_007726494.1:67865-69255 GCF_000696425.1 Galeopterus variegatus | reverse complement strand
AAAAAAAAAAAAAAGAGAGAAACCCTGCCTTGAACTGCTAAGCCATTGATCTAGCCAAGGAAAACAGCATGTGAGATAATTTAAAAATGCATTCTTCCCTTTAGTTTTCCCCAAATAGATAAGGATGAATTATTGCTCGGAACTGCACTTTGCAGCCAACAGATCCAGCAACCAACTAATATGGGATTAGCCTCCTGAAGTGGCATCTCCCCAGTATCAAAAGAATAAAAACAACATTAAATAGATAAATGAAAACAATTTCCAGGAGAAGTGGCAGGCAACAAAATGACTTTAAAAGTTTGGCTTTAATAGCAATATGCCCTTAGGGACATGTAACTGGGACATAGTTCACAGAAGAGATTAGAGGGAAAAAATTAATGAATGAAATGTCTTGAGGAAGAAACCATAAAGCAAGCCAGGAAATGTTTCTCCAATACTATGTGCCTGGTCACAAAATATATGTTGAACAAAAACTTGGAAAAGATATTTCAATGCATATGGCAAAAAGTGGCCTGTTTCTTTAATTTACAAAGGACTCTTGGAATCTTACAAATCATACATACAACCCAATAGAGTACTAGACAAAGGATATGAACCAGCCACTCACAGACACACACACACACACAAATACAACTACCAAAAATATTTTAAAAGATACTTAACCTCACTCATTATTGGGAAAATACAAAATAAAATAACAATAAGATACCTTTTTTTTTTCCCTGGCAAAATCTTCAAAGTTCGACATTACCCATGATGAAGAATTGACAAAACAAGTATGCTCATACACTGTCAGGAGAGTGTAAATTGGTGCAGACTTTCTACAGTATACCTAGAAAATATTTATCAAATTTTGAATTGCATATAATGACCATACAATTCCACAGGTAAGAACTCACTGCTCAAAAGTACATTGAGATATATGTTTAAGAACGTCCATTGCAGCACTACCTATAAGAACAAAACTCTGTAGGATAATGTGGCTAATCTGTGTAGATTAAGACAGAAGGATCTCTGAGATGCACTAAATGAAAAAACGCAAGATACAGACAATATGAATGATGTAATCCCATTTATGAAAGCATATAAGTTCAAATGTTTTTAATGTATGAACCATTACAGAGTTATTGTTCATAACAAATCACCCCAAAATTTAGTAGCTTAAAACAATGATGATTTATTATTTCTCACAATTCTGTGGGCTTTCTAGGTGGTTCTTCTGTTGGTAGCACCTTGGCTCACTCAGGTGGCTGAAGTCAGCTGGGGGCTTGGTTGGGGCTAGATGGACTGATTTCTCTGGGATCTCAACTGGTATGGCTGGAAGGCCCGGAATGGGCCACATGGTCCTCCATCCCAAGTGTCTTTGTATAACAGAAAAAGCACTCCCAGA
>NW_007726494.1:64175-66177 GCF_000696425.1 Galeopterus variegatus | reverse complement strand
TATATTTGCATTTTAAACTGGCATTGTACCATAGAAAGATAAATAGTAATGCTAATAATCAAAATTTTTGATTTTTCTTTACTTAGAACAGCATTAAATGGCAAATAAAGAAAAAAACGATGAGGACACCGAAGAAAGATAGAGGACACAGAAGAAAGAAAAAAGCTTTATATTTTAGGGCTAACAACACTTTTTTTCCTCTGGGGAGAACAAGGGACCCCACATTTTTATTTTGCACTAGGCCCTAAAATTATGTAGTTAGCCTTGTCTGTATTGTTTGAATTTTGCATACACTCTTGTATATCCTACACTTGTATTAAAAAATAGATTTTGTTTTACCTCACTCCTCTCACCATTTACTTTATGCTATCCCTTACCTCAAATCATCATAGATCTGTTTTAAAAAGATAATGTTAAAATCCAGGGAACTGGCAGATGAAAGAAGACAGGCACCCAAATGAAGAAACACTTTTAATAAACAAAGGCAATATTTCATACTATTATTCCTGCTCTCTTTTCCTTTTGTGAGCAAACATTCTCCCTGATTTATAGCACTGGAACCATAGGCAGCACAATGAAATTAAGCAAGAATAATATGCCTGATTAAAAAACCCAAACCCAATTTTATGAACTCAATTCATGACAGCTGCACTGTCAACATAAATATTTATTCTCACAGGGCCCATGGATGCAAGGTCATCTACATCACAAGGGATGCCTGCCTGGTTGGTGCACATATATCAGCTCAGGAAACAGATCATCTGTAGGGGTTATTTATGGGGATAATTTCTTGGAAAAATGCAAAAAGGATTTCTCGTGTTGCATTTACTAGCACGGTGTCAATGTGATATCCCAGAGCTATAATGTCTAACATCTCTATTAAAATTGAAGGAGGTANTGGATTCAAGAGGAGGAAAATAGACTCCACCTTTTGATTGGAAAAGTTGCAAAGAATTTGTGATCATACTTAATCTACCACTATATATATCTATACATCTACATATCTTTATCTGTACCCATCTATGTATATGAAATGTTACTGAAGAAACTATTAAAATAATTTTCTCTGGGGAGAAGAGCTAAGAATGTGAATAGGGAAGGAAAAGGAAGAAACTTACTTTGCATTTCATCCACTGCTGTACTCAGGGCTGGCTTCATGGGCGTGAGACTTGTGTAGCTGCACAGGGCCCCAAGCTCAGGAGGGCCCATGTACTCAGTTTAATGCTCAGCTGTCACCATCTTAAAGTCCTTAATAATTTTATTTTTGAGCTTGTGTTCTGAAAGTGAAGTCCAATGGGACAGTGAGTCACGCACATGAGCAGAGGAGATACACACAAATGTGTGTCCATCGTTCCTTGCTGTCCCATTTCCCATACAGTGTTTGCAATGCCCCACAAGCGCAGAATCCTGGTGGACTCACGAGGCATGGGAGTTCAGCATGACCCAGAGCAAGTTCAAGGTAAGCTTGTTACATCTTTAAGTGCATAAATCCAGGTGCTCCCAGCTCCAGAGGCCCCATTTTCTGTTCTAACATGAACTTGCTTTGAACACAGAAAGAATGCAATGGTATCGGCAAGGAACTCTATCATACCCTTTCTTATGTTACTTCCGTGTATTAGTCAACCACTTACACTGAAAATAATGACATAGAGGAAAAGGAAAGCTAGGGCAACCCAGAGTTCTTCCTTTCAGTCCTTCCTTACTCATCAGTAAGCTGAAGATAGGGTTGATAGAATGTGTGTGCATAAAGAAATGAAATAAAAATAGCTGAATCAGTTTCTGCACAGTTTCCTTTGTTCTGGTAAGAATAAATATATATGCATGTATGAGACAGGAAATATAACTTATGTAATTTCAATGATTCTTTGTGCAACTTAAATGTTTTTATATTTGCATTTTAAACTGGCATTGTACCATAGAAAGATAAATAGTAATGCTAATAATCAAAATTTTTGATTTTTCTTTACTTAGAACAGCATTAAATGGCAAATAAAGAAAAAAA
>NW_007726494.1:21334-62195 GCF_000696425.1 Galeopterus variegatus | reverse complement strand
TTGATAGTTTTATAAATTTATAACTTTTTTTTCTTCCTCAAGAAGTTAAGAAGAAGAGTCAAATATAAGCTTTGGAAATCTTGTCCAGTAACCAAAAAGAATATTCTGCATAAAATATTCTACAGAAGAAGCCGATACAGTGGGTTGCTTCTGGCAATGGGAACTGGTAGCTGAAGCAGCGGGTGGGTGAAAAGCATACTTTTCATTATATATCCTGTTGTATTTTTCAAATTTTGTACCAAATGCATGAATTACTTAGCCTCCAGAAACTAAATAATTCTGTTAAAATAAAAAACAAAGAGAATTCTTGCTTTGCATGATAGGCCATGTTATGGCTAATTTTTAAATAATGTACCATTGTCTGAAGTTGTCCAGTTAGCTTAATGGGCATTATTAAATGTGAACAGTTTTTGGCAGGGGAGGAACAGAACTGGGAATACAAAACCATACTTCCATGAAAACCTCTTATCCATCATTTTGGAACTGGGCACAAAATGCCCAAATGAGCTCAGCTATTTAGAGAGGCATAAATCCATAAATTAGAAATACTAATCTTAAAACGGGCATTGATAGAACATCTTTCTGCAAAGCATTTCTATTTTGATCCCTGGAATTTTGCATTTTTTTTTCTAATTTCTTTTTCACTACAAAAAGAGTTTTGGAATATCAATGTCAAAGCATTAAATCCTGATGACAACTATTTTCTATTTCCACTCACCATAACAAATTCTGTAAAGATGCGTTAAACAGTACTCTCCCACATGAACGGGGGAATGGGTTATATAATCTGGTCTATATCATTTTGTTTCTAAAGAAAATGGTTTTTAATCTTTCGGGGGGGTAACAAACAAATATCGGATTAGAATGAAAGCCATGAACTCTCTTTTCAGAAAAATATGCACACATATATAAAAAATTTCAAAGGTTAAATAGCTGGTCCATGAACTCCCCAGGGGTCATGGGTCCCAGATTAAAAGCACCTATTGTAGACCATTCCTCTTTTCTGATACTCCACACACAAACCTACCTGCCAATGGACTAAATGAGTTACTGTATTACTAAAAGGTAAAAAGCTAAGATTTGAGTCTAATCCTAAATTTTCCTAAATGAGCTAAAAGTTCTTTTTATTCCATAAGTTCCCATAATGAAATTCTGGATACTTAAACCATATTCTTCAAACTGAGCTGGTAATAACTTCCTACTAAAGAGTTAACATAGGTAAAAAGATAAGAATGGTTCTGGCACTTAGTGGGCAGTCAATAAAATTCATCTATTATCCTTAGTTATTTATTATTCACATACAGAGACCCACCATGCAAATGTAAAATCCAATGACCACGATGTTTTTTACTCAGATCTGGCCTTTAGACAGAATGTCATAGATCCCTCAAATGGGATGCTCTTGGGGCTCACCTTGCTTCTACATAAGATCAGAGACTTTCCCAAGTCCTGGGGGAGCACAGAGATGCAAATGAGTGATGTGGATGGAGCATCTCTGCTTTCTGGGACGGTGTCAGCAGAGCCCCCTGAAAGTGGGAGGCACTACCTGACAGACACCTGCACACCCCCAAACCTGGGAGAAACCAAATGGATCCCTGAGCGTGTCTATAATAGTCTTTAGTACCGTCTCCACCAGTTTTGGAGCAACATTTGGTATCTCGCTCCAGGCTCTCTCAACCCTGGGTCCTCTTAGCCTCCAGGTTTCTTGGTCTGTTTTGGAGGGAAAGTCACCTTTCCCGAATCTCAGCAATTTCAGATGTTGTCCTTTCTGATCGCCATCCCCTGATCTGATACCAACCTGTCTTTCTTAGAGTCATTTTGACCACCTGGATCCTCATCTCCTCAATCTTTCCTTCACAGACAGATCTGATTATAAAAATAAACCGTCGAGAGGCAACACATACGTGAAGGGGCTGCTGTTATTCCTTCCTTATGCCACTCACCTGGTCTGGAGGAGTCTGTCTGGGAGACGTTAGAGACAGCATTTGGGCTGGGTCTTGGGAAAGGTGAGGAAGGGAGGTGATAATAGGCAAAAGGAACATCCAACCAAGAGAACAGGAAGGCCCAGGTAAGAGCAGTAGTCAGTGAATCCAAACTTGGAGTCTGCTGGTTCCCTTGGTTAACACTCTGGGCTTGTTACATGTTTTTGCACCAAGAGAGCAAGCAGGCACATAGCTGGTCTCCGAATGAGCTGGGGGAGGGGTTCAGGAAGGGGTGGAAGGATATCAAAACCCTGTTCTGTCCTCAAGAAAGGCCAGGAGGCCCTAATGGGCTCCTAACTCCATAAGGAGCATGAGGATGAGAGAAGCGTGTCCCTTGCACAGGGAGGGCTGCTAGGACCCCTCCTCTGTGTGAAGATGTGTCACATCAGAAGCACGTATATCTTCTGCCTGTGTCCAGTGAAGTCTGGAGAAGGGGCTTGGATGGGGGANCATGAAAACCTCTTATCCATCATTTTGGAACTGGGCACAAAATGCCCAAATGAGCTCAGCTATTTAGAGAGGCATAAATCCATAAATTAGAAATACTAATCTTAAAACGGGCATTGATAGAACATCTTTCTGCAAAGCATTTCTATTTTGATCCCTGGAATTTTGCATTTTTTTTTTTCTAATTTCTTTTTCACTACAAAAAGAGTTTTGGAATATCAATGTCAAAGCATTAAATCCTGATGACAACTATTTTCTATTTCCACTCACCATAACAAATTCTGTAAAGATGCGTTAAACAGTACTCTCCCACATGAACGGGGGAATGGGTTATATAATCTGGTCTATATCATTTTGTTTCTAAAGAAAATGGTTTTTAATCTTTCGGGGGGGTAACAAACAAATATCGGATTAGAATGAAAGCCATGAACTCTCTTTTCAGAAAAATATGCACACATATATAAAAAATTTCAAAGGTTAAATAGCTGGTCCATGAACTCCCCAGGGGTCATGGGTCCCAGATTAAAAGCACCTATTGTAGACCATTCCTCTTTTCTGATACTCCACACACAAACCTACCTGCCAATGGACTAAATGAGTTACTGTATTACTAAAAGGTAAAAAGCTAAGATTTGAGTCTAATCCTAAATTTTCCTAAATGAGCTAAAAGTTCTTTTTATTCCATAAGTTCCCATAATGAAATTCTGGATACTTAAACCATATTCTTCAAACTGAGCTGGTAATAACTTCCTACTAAAGAGTTAACATAGGTAAAAAGATAAGAATGGTTCTGGCACTTAGTGGGCAGTCAATAAAATTCATCTATTATCCTTAGTTATTTATTATTCACATACAGAGACCCACCATGCAAATGTAAAATCCAATGACCACGATGTTTTTTACTCAGATCTGGCCTTTAGACAGAATGTCATAGATCCCTCAAATGGGATGCTCTTGGGGCTCACCTTGCTTCTACATAAGATCAGAGAAGACTTTCCCAAGTCCTGGGGGAGCACAGAGATGCAAATGAGTGATGTGGATGGAGCATCTCTGCTTTCTGGGACGGTGTCAGCAGAGCCCCCTGAAAGTGGGAGGCACTACCTGACAGACACCTGCACACCCCCAAACCTGGGAGAAACCAAATGGATCCCTGAGCGTGTCTATAATAGTCTTTAGTACCGTCTCCACCAGTTTTGGAGCAACATTTGGTATCTCGCTCCAGGCTCTCTCAACATGTATTTTTCTTAGTCCTCGTATAACTTCGTATAATGTATGCTATACGAAGTTATTACGTCTCTGCTTTCTGGGACGGTGTCAGCAGAGCCCCCTGAAAGTGGGAGGCACTACCTGACAGACACCTGCACACCCCCAAACCTGGGAGAAACCAAATGGATCCCTGAGCGTGTCTATAATAGTCTTTAGTACCGTCTCCACCAGTTTTGGAGCAACATTTGGTATCTCGCTCCAGGCTCTCTCAACCCTGGGTCCTCTTAGCCTCCAGGTTTCTTGGTCTGTTTTGGAGGGAAAGTCACCTTTCCCGAATCTCAGCAATTTCAGATGTTGTCCTTTCTGATCGCCATCCCCTGATCTGATACCAACCTGTCTTTCTTAGAGTCATTTTGACCACCTGGATCCTCATCTCCTCAATCTTTCCTTCACAGACAGATCTGATTATAAAAATAAACCGTCGAGAGGCAACACATACGTGAAGGGGCTGCTGTTATTCCTTCCTTATGCCACTCACCTGGTCTGGAGGAGTCTGTCTGGGAGACGTTAGAGACAGCATTTGGGCTGGGTCTTGGGAAAGGTGAGGAAGGGAGGTGATAATAGGCAAAAGGAACATCCAACCAAGAGAACAGGAAGGCCCAGGTAAGAGCAGTAGTCAGTGAATCCAAACTTGGAGTCTGCTGGTTCCCTTGGTTAACACTCTGGGCTTGTTACATGTTTTTGCACCAAGAGAGCAAGCAGGCACATAGCTGGTCTCCGAATGAGCTGGGGGAGGGGTTCAGGAAGGGGTGGAAGGATATCAAAACCCTGTTCTGTCCTCAAGAAAGGCCAGGAGGCCCTAATGGGCTCCTAACTCCATAAGGAGCATGAGGATGAGAGAAGCGTGTCCCTTGCACAGGGAGGGCTGCTAGGACCCCTCCTCTGTGTGAAGATGTGTCACATCAGAAGCACGTATATCTTCTGCCTGTGTCCAGTGAAGTCTGGAGAAGGGGCTTGGATGGGGGATGCACAGGGAGGGCTGCTAGGACCCCTCCTCTGTGTGAAGATGTGTCACATCAGAAGCACGTGTATCTTCTGCCTGTGTCCAGTGAAGTCTGGAGAAGGGGCTTGGATGGGGGAAAATATATAAAGCAACAGGCAGAAAGCAAGAAAGAGAATTTTGGGAAGATGAATTCCCAACTGTGCTAAAACTTCTCTAAAAATGTATTAACAGAGCCAGGACTCAGCTGTTTAGACTATTATGCTTGCAACTGTTATTTTCAGGAATTCACCTAAGGATTTTAATTTATTAGTTTTCATTTATTAATTATCACCTTGTTAAATATGCTATCAGCCATATATGATGAAAACTTCTGGTGATGAAGGAGAGAAAATGTCAATGGAGGCAGTGTGACCAGCAGTTCAGTTTTCAGAGAACTAAAATACTAACCTTTTTAAAAGCTATTTTAAAAATTTATAACTTTTTTGATAAGCAAATACCTTTTACAGTGTTATTCACAAAGTTGTGTATGTTCTGGAGCAAGTATATCATTTGTTAAATGCAATATCTGATCATTTTACTACATTTCCCCTTACTCAAGTTCTCTTATGCTTTTAATGGGAGTTACATATAACGAAAGTTATTATAGAAATTTTCTCCTTTTTCAGAATATTTGCACTAGACAATTCTATGAACTTTAAACAAAGCTAAGCATGGGCAAAAATACCCTTCAAACAAATAAACTAAAACCCACAACAAATAGCAAAGGGCTAAAAATGAAAAACTGTTTTCATTAATACTTACTGGTACTAATATGAACTTTCCCCATGACTATCAAAGAGGTAGATACAATTTTGGACAATGAAAAGGAGAAAGCAGTTATGGATGTACAAAAAAAGAGGACTCACTTCACTAATTTCTGAAAAGGTCATACTACTACTAGGAGGTGTGTTTCAGTCAGACCCAAAGCTTCAAGCAGTGTGTGGCGCGGGGGCAAGTGGGAACAAAGGACTAGATAGAGTGTTCCACAATCAGATCACTGGGATCGTTACAGAAAAGCAGCGCTAAGGAGTAGAAGGGGTGATCATAGATCATGGTGTAAATAACCAGAAAAGAAATCTTTAGAAAATTTTGCTACCTATCCTAAAATAAGGTCCACATAGAGGTTATAAGAAACAATTGGAGGCAAGATATGGATTTGTAAGAACATTTAAAAACTTTTTTGAAGCAAAAGAGAGAAGTAATAAAAAGTTGTTAAAACTCATTCGATCCATGCAGGCAACACCATTGACTAAAACACATTATCACTTACATCAGGTTATTTTTCAAATCCTCTGCAAATGAAAGTAAGATAATACCTGTATAAAACAAACTTAAAATTTGTTTTAAATCATGAAATAGCCAGACTTATGATGGATTTAATGGATTTAAATTTTACATATATTAAATATTATGAAAAATGAAAAGTAAACATACATGCACATAAAATATTTGCAGGAATTATAACAAAGGGTTAATGTCTTGTTCAAATAAAGCATTCATGTAAATTGGTAAATAAATGCAAATGTATGAATAACACGTCCACGAAGAGAAAATATAATCAGTAAGGAAACAGATAAGAAAATCTCACCCATCCCAGTAATCAAAGAAAGAAACACAGTTACAATAACAGTGCCTATTACTATTGGAAATATATATACGTATATTATACACATGTAATGGGCATGCTCAAATACTCTTGGTGGCAGAATAAAAGCTATTGAAATTAAATGTGATCATAATTATCAAGCGTCATAAGTCATAAAAGTTTTCATACTCTTCAAACTAGTAATTCTTTTTCTAGGAATTTATTCTGAAGAAATAATTCTCAAAGTACAGTCCAGGGACAGTTGAGTCTCCCAAGACTCTCAGGGTCCAAAACTCTTTTCATAGTAAAATGAAGACATTACTTGTCTTTTTTACTCTCATTTTCTCACGATGGTACAGCGGAGTGTCATAAGGTGAGATGACACCATTGTTCTGACAACTAAGAAAATGTGTGCTTGTAGGACGGTGGAATTTGGGAATGATCTTGCATCTCATTTTCATACTTTCGATAACTAGACCACATAGGCAACCTCTAATTTATAAAGCCTTGAATAAACCCCACATACTCTATCTCCAAACTACTGATTGCCATTGTCACTTAAATCTGGCAGAAGCCCCAATTTGGAAGTGAAATGTATGAGAGAAAGAAAAATTACACTAGGAAATTCAACACAGACTAGTAAGGAACAAACATATTATTCAATCGTAGATCCTTAGTCCAGGGCAGAAGAAGAACGCACAGAAAGGGCAGAAGAAAGGGCACAGTAGCCCACCGCGGTAAGACAGAAAGGGCACCGTAGCCCACCGCGGTAAGACAAGGATCTCAGCCCTGGCTGCCGGGTAGATCCATCCGGGGAGCTTTAAGAAGCTACTGATGCCCACGCCCCATTTTCTAGAGACTCTGGTTTCATGGGTCAAGTGAGGACCCAGGCATGGGAATTTAAAAGAAAAAGCTCCCCAGGTAATTCTAATGTGGGTCCAGTTTTAAGAACTACAACTATAAATGATGAAAGAAACCAAAAAGTTATTTTTCCTTCCCAAATAATATATTTTGATACAATATGAACTGCTGCCTTATATTCTGTCCTTTCCAATCACATAATTTGTGGCTCTGCGTTAATGTGTAAACCAAAGGGGAATGGGGACACTATATTTCTCAACCCATAAGGCACAGAAGTTATCAATCAATATTCACTTTGACTGCCCCTGTAGCAAGGCAGAATTTACGTAAAGGTATCTGCTTTACAATAAGGTGGCCCAGGAAGCTGGAGAACTCTGCAGAAAGTTATCCAGCAAAGTTGGGCGAAACCAGGAATAGATCAAAATTTCATTCCAGACTACCTGACCACATCAACAGCCTTTGGAAGGTCTGTCTTACATTTATTGGTTTGGGCCAGACAGCTCGGAACATTGAGGTCAGTGTGATCAAACAGGGGCAAGACTGCAGGAATTCGGAGAGGCCAACTCTGTGACAGGATTTCCTGCTGCTTCTTCCTCAGTGTCAGACACTCTGCCCCAGTGACTGTGCCCTAACCTCTCACAGCAGCCTGGAGATGCTGTGGGAGTGGAATCTGGCCCCTCTAGAGCAGGGAAGTCCCATGACCACAGGACTTTCTACACATAAAGAGCTTAACAATATCGCTCAGTCCATACCACGAGTTCCTTCTGAAAGTCTCAAGTTCTTAAAGTTTTCCTGACTAGAACTGCCTTTGCCTGGGGGACCCATTAAACCTCAGAGCGGATTTCTTCAGATGGTGACTGAACAACAAACAAAAAATAAAACCGGGCATTTGGAAATACAACACGTGACACCCTCCCAGCACAGGCTGAGCTCTCACCAAGCCTGCCCAGGTGGGGGGCGGGTGAATCATAGTGCCACAGCCCCTCGGGGCAGGGCTGCCTCCAACGCTAGCATTCGGTTACTGACCCTAATCCCTCAGGGATTCTGAAAAACAGCCTTGTTAGCCACACAAGAATTCAGAGCCAGATCTCCTTGTCTCTGGATGTAATGAGACCCTGGGTGGAAATGAATTTCTCCCTGCCCTCCCCATTATGTCCCTCAGCACACTGTATCTTTCTTAGAGTGTTTTTCAGTTTGTTTTACATATGTGTCTATGATTGTCTGTCTTCTCCGGTTCATTGTAAACCACAGAAAAGCAGACCTAGTGCATTTTGCTCCTCCACAGGGTGGGGACCAAGCATGCTTGTTGAATATGACAGGAGTTTCTTAGGTATGAATTTTTTTTTTTTTTTTTTTTTGTCTTTTTCCGTGTCCGGCAATGGATCGCAACCCTCAGTGTCGCCCCCGTACCGGACCGGGGACCGGCAAAACGGGATCACAACCCTCGGTGCTGCTCCCGCGCCTCGCTCAGCCAGTGAGCGGGAACTGGTCTGTATGTGGGATCCGAACCCTCGGCGGGAGCGCCGCTGCGCTTCCCAAGTGGCGCACTAGCGCAGTGCGCCACCGGGCCGGCCGATTAGGTATGAATTTTATTAAATGGCATCAATTACCATTGAGTTGAGCAGCTATTAGGAAGGGTACATTGCCCAGCAGGTTTGCTGAGAGAGAGCCACTATAAGATAAAAGTGCAGGGGACAGGGTGGGTGTGAGGTGTCAACAGCGTGCCAGCAAATACACAACCAAGGGAGATGTTCCAGAACCTCTGTTAACAGCAGCTCCTAAAAGACCTGAGTATCCCCTCTACACTCCTGAAATGAACACCCAAAGGAGGACCAGTTCAGGGGAAATGACTCCTGGTCACAGCCCCTGCTGACGGCCCACCAGGCAGCAGTTTGGCATTGCTAGCATCTGCCAGTGAAGCCTTGATCTGTTCAGACCCCTTCATCATCTTCTGAGAAATAGAGAGATCATGGCTCAGAGAGCAGGTAGGACTTCAAGATATCAATAATGTAAGAGAATTCCCATAAACACTAAGGACTGCATATAATCTGAGAGCCACAGGTAAGATAACCTACTGGGCATCCAGAGGATAAAATACTATCACCCTCAATCTGCTTCCTTGCCCAAAATTCATTTTTAATATATGCCATTCAAATAAGTCACTAGAAAAATATGTGTATTTAATATTGGTGTGATAAATGTTAACTCTTCCTAGTTATGAACAACTATCTTTATCTTCAAGAAACAAATTTAAGATTATCAGGCTAAATAAGATCATCCTTCACTATCAAATAAAGATAAGCCCCCCTCCCCCCTCCCCCCCAACCACAAACAAAGATGAAATCAAATTATGTCAGTGCCGTGGTACATATTTAGTTCTGGTGGAACATAATTAGAAAAGCCAGAGACGTTTTTGAGCATAATTCCAAAATGCAAACTGTGACATTAATGTTAATATTTCCCCACCCTCCCCCCCTTCAGTAAAGAATAAAAAGATCCATTCTGACCTTGTAGAGCATACGTCCTTCTTTTTCTGTCTCGAAGTTCTCAGACATCCAGTGAATATGTATCCTTTATTTGGACAGCAAAATGTACCTTCATTGCTGATAATTCTCTGCTCGTATTTATTACTGAGTGTATCTCAGTCCACAGAGAGAAAACCAGTGCTAATAGTTCTCCAGGAAAGCTCAGGCAGTCAAAAGCAATAAGAAAAGACTTCTTTTTTTTTTTTTTTTTTTTAACTTTAGTTAGCTCCTAATAACTTCACTCCCTTCCTCTCTGGATTTGAATCATTTTGCCACTCCATGGAAAAGCTTGAGGACAGAGGGCTGAGACCCTGGTGCAGACACAAGGTCCAAGTCATCAGAGCAGGCTTCCGCTTGGTTGAAAAGAATCAGAACTGAGAGAAGAGAGGCAAGAGAACCAGCCAACAGGATGTGTGTGGCTGGAGTTCCTGGCATGAAGTCTTGGCTTTCATGTTTATTTTTGGATGTATTTTTCTTAGTCCTTTGATGCAGATTTCTGGCCTGTGAAGTAACCCTACAGTACAAGCTCCAAAGTTGCCAAAAGTAAGCACAGGCTTCTGACTTGGGAGAATGCTGGTCCCTTGGCTTTCAGGCTTCAGCTACTCCTCAGATGAGGATGTGGGACCCAGTGCGTTAACAGGCAGGCAACGGGCTTCCTACCTGCAGCTGGACTGTGCAGTCCTGCCTCAGTACCCAGTGCCACTAAACATTCACCTGAAACACTGGTCCACCTGGAAAGCCTACCATTAATGCAAAAGTGAAACAACCTGAAATTGCTAGCATGCTAAATAAAGCCAAAAAATCCCACCGAGAGGACTTCTGAGATGTCTATGTTCTGAGATATTATGTTTTCAGTATTTGGCTTTTGTTTTCTGATAGCCACAGACAGATAGGAACATCAAGCCTATTCAAGCAGGAGCAGATGCTCTGGAAGGTACGTTATGCTAATATGGTTTTTAAAGCATATCAGCAAAGACTAAGCCGCTGTCATTTCAACAATTTTTATTCTCACAGAGGCTTGAAAGATTACTAATGGAAAAGGGCTTTTCCCCCTACGTATTCTAAAAGAGGCAGTAAATAGAAATAACCAAAAAAGCTTTTCAATTCCACAACTGCCAACATATCTGCTAGAATCTTACAGGAAAAAAAAAGACTCTGAAAATTAGGGAATAGAAAGAGACATAAACATAGTTCTTCAACAGCATTCATTACTCTTAGAGATAGCCTTGTTTACTAATTGCTTTCTTTTCCTAAGACAGAAACATTCATTTATTTCTTATTTTTACCATCCAGTTTTATGTCTCATAAAGCATGAAATAGATTTCCAGTCAGTTATCAATATTTACTAAGGCCACAGACACATTTGGGGAATAAACTCTACTATACCAATTATATCCAAGCAATGGTTCTCTGTGACATGTTTTGCCGTGGTTGAAATAAAATCACAATAGTATGCCAAGAGGTTTCTGGATAATAATTACAGCTAAGAAACCACTTCTGGGGCCGGCCCGGTGGCGCGCTGCTACAGTGTGCCGCTTGGGAAGCGCGGTGGCGCTCCCGCCAAGGGTTCGGATCCCACATACAGACCGGTTCCCGCTCGCTGGCTGAGCGAGGTGTGGGAGCAACCCCGAGGGTTGTGATCCCGTTGCCGGTCCTGGTCCGGTGCGGGCGCGACACTGAGGGTTGCGATCCGTTGCCAGACACGAAAAAAGACAAAAAGGAAAAAAAAAAAAAAAAAAGAAACCACTTCTATGGTAACATGGGTGAGGCTACAAATTTAAAACATTGGTTTTATTTTCAACAGCTCTGTAATTTTATTACTGTCCTTAAATTTTCAAAGAATTTATTCACAAATATTTGTCATTATTTTAAACATGCTCGAACATGGCTCACAGTAAAGGAAATTTTTTGCCAGAATGATGTTCATGCAATTGAAATACAGGTAAACAGATGGTAACCACTAGTTCAAGGGGGCTCTCACTAGCATCTTTTATGTGTTTGACCAAGACTGCCTCTCTAGTCTATTTCCCTGAACACACTGGATTCATCACCTCATTCAATCTCAAGTACTTGGAATATTCCACACAGAGATGTCAAAACATGCCGCAAACCTGAAAGCATCTTCATACAGACATAACATTAGACAGACAGTCAGAAAGAAAACCAAAAAAACCCTCATGATTGTTGTTCTAACCACTGGAAACTTTCTTATACTATATGTGCTGAGAAGAAATTCATGGAATTGGGCAGTTAATCAGTTTTATATTTATTCCAAGAACCACCATCAATCATAAATACCCATAATTTTGGATCAACTATTAATAACTGGTTTAGACTTCCAAGCCTACACTTAACTGCTTTGCCATTTAACTTCCTTACTGAGGGTAGAAAATGCCACTGGTGTCAAAAGGTTTAAATTATATAATTGTCTCAAGAACTAAAAATGGTATTCCAGGACTTTTAATTTTCTTCTGTATGTAACTGAGAAACATAATTATCTCCAATCTCTCTCTCTTTCTCACTCTCTCTCTCTGCCTGTCCCTTACTCCCTCCTGAGATACCACTGAAAAATGAGATGTTTTATACCCTGGTTAATAAATTTATTTTATTGAGTTCTAATATCAAAGAGAAATTCAAGGAGGGAGGCATTATTGACCAACTCTGAATAAGTTTACCATAATTTATGTAAGCTAAGAATATATGACTTGACTTTAATATGGAACAACCTAGCACCCTCAAATGTGACCATAAATTGGCAATTGAAATATGAAAAGGGTGACAGAAAGAAAGTAGTTTCATTAGGAAAGATGTAGGGTACAAAGAAAAGCATCAAGCTGCTACCTCTTAAATCTTGGGGAGTATTTATTTTATTTGATGTATTAGTAGAGACTATCAGATAAATGTTTCTGGTCACATTTATGGCAATAATATTTTTTTTAAATACTGGGTGTTGCTCATTTGACTTACAACATAATAGACCATAAAAACCAAGAAGTATTGGGGATAGAATTGAATAGGATTTCAAAATCTCATGCATGCTTCTCTGAGTGCACACCTGTTGCGGCCCAGGAAGCTTGCCTTTGACCAGGAAAGGAAGGGGGATTTTATAGCTTTGTTCTGCCATTGAAGTTCCAAGTATAAAATATAAAGGAAAGTATTCGCTCAGCCAATCGTAGAACTATTTTTGACTGTGCTACCTGTTAATGATTAGGTAACAATTTTCAGTTAGAAGTAACTAAGAATTCTGAGAGTAGTGTTTTAGCCTTCAATCCCTCTAACTGATGTCAAGAGCATATATAAGGAGACAAAGCTAAACATAAAAATGCTTGCTATAAAATGGACCCACCATGACATTCCTCAAAAATAAATAGTTAAATGAGATGAACAAGCAAATTTAGACCCAAGATTCAGGTTCTCCAATTCTGCTATTTGGAACCTATGACCTAACACTGACTCAGCTCCTTACATTGCCAACAGTAGGTACTTTATCCAGTTTACCTTTCTGTGGTCTTCTTTCTGCCATCCTACAGTTCAGAGATGATTCAGGATTCTACCTAAATCCTGAAGCTACATAATTCTTCCTTATGCGGTCCTTCCCTTTTGATATTTGGTTGATGGACCTAACTTAGATTTCAGCTTACAGTATGAACTTGGGTTTTAATTTTCCTAACAGATACCATTTACCAGCCCAATGGATGCCTAAATTATTAACCCTATTATCTGACATAATCAAGAAATAGGTGTTCTGGTTATCAAATATTTTACTAGCAGATTAGTGCTACATATGCAATGAATAGATCATCAATATTCAAGGTACAGAAATAAAATTTATTTAATGATAATGACATATTATACTCTGAAATTATATTATTGACTTGCTTACTGTATTTTCTGTCTCTTCCAAGTAGAATAGAAGCTAGAAGTCCCTGCCCTGACAGCAGCAACTGTCATTTCATTTCATGTCTGTTGTTCATTTATATATGCATATGTATATGTACGTGTATATATACATACATATACTTGACAGATAGGAAATAGTATTGTCAAATAAATGAATGGTAAAATCAACATAATTCAATCTTTTTGATTCAGAAGGTATTTTAGAATTGCACAAATTTTTAGGAGTATCAGGTACCGTATGTGCATAAGCATGTCCAGTGATAAAGTGCTTATTAACAGATTGCTAGATAATGGAGTTTATGACATTTTCATTTTAGGCAGTTAAAATGTTGATTGAGCACCTAATTCGCACTCTACACTGAGTTGCATTAACAGGCAAATAAAATGAAGTGTCTGACTAATCTCTTACTCACTATGAGATTCCAGTCCCTGCCCTGTAAAAGAGGTCAGATAAAAACTGTAACCATTATTAATAGTGGGACAACCAGACATTATGAGCCTCTTGATGTACTCAGCATCACCTTTGACACTGCCTTGCCAAAAATGTTTGACTTGATCTAATCAAGCCTTCAGCCTAACTTCCATCTACAGGAACCCCCAGAGAAGAGGTGCTAAAAAAGATAACAGGAGAAAATAATCATACACATCTTGAATTTGGGAGAAACTGACCTGGTCTTTTTAACAAGTCAATGCTACTGGGGTGGGGAGAAGGGAAGGAGAGAAGAAAGAGAGAGAGACTTGCTTAGATGTAACAATCAAATGTAATACATGGTTCTTTACTGGAGCCTGGTTTTTGAAAAAAACAGCTATAAAAAACATTTATGGAACAATTTGAAAGACAGACTAGGTGTTAGATATTAGGATATTATCATTAGTTTTGTAGATGAGGTAATGGTATTATGGGTATATAGCAGGATATTCTCATTTTTTGAGATACATGCTAAATATTCAGGATGAAATGTGATGATGTCTGTCATTTACGTTAAGGAGGTTCAGCAAAAAATGAAGATGAAGCAAATGGGGCCACATGTTAACAACTACTGAACTAAGTGGGGTGAGTGGGGGTTTTTAAAAATTTTTAATAAATTTGTTTCAATGTTCATGGGTAGCAACTTCTCAGGAATTTCCTTCACAGTACTGAGAGCTCCTAATTAAAATTAACTTCTTAATATTTCCACAAACCATCCTCTATCAGCAATTCGAGTAAGTCATCACAGACAAAAGCGGTTATAATGACACATATCACAGGTAGGAATCATTTTTGTTCCTAAACCAGTTTTCCAAATTCCCTTTTTGAAAAAGACTTTTCAGTTTACCTTTTAAAATGAAAGATCCAAAAAATGTCTTATTTGCCTCAAGCTTGGTCTCTTTTAATTGACAGAAAACCTCTCCACACACACCTCATGCAAACCTACTTTGGTTTTTCCTTCCTAAAACTAGCTTTTGTCTCTGAACTTTACAGAGCAGTTGGAGCTCTTTAATATTTTCTAAGAGAAACATTTCAAACAAGTAACCCTGCAATTTATTCACTACTGCCAAGAATAAAAGTAACAGGTTTCACCACCAAGGCCTTCCAAGGCTTTGCATGACTTTTAAGGCAAAGCATCACTCATTCACCTGCAGGTTGGCTCCATTAATGCATCTGTCATTTGTTTGGCCCTGGAGGAAACTATTTGATTACACAAAATTCTTTTTAGATCAAGTTTAAAATCTTGGCCACACTGGGACAAGTGGCGAAGCCTGCCAGCTCTATGGGTTAACACTTGGACATACTGAGCCAAGGACAAAGACAAGGAGCAACCACAGGTTAAAATCAGAAGTTTAAAAAACTGAAAAGGAATGAATGTACAAGATGCAAGGCTTAGCTGGGCCCTTATAAGTGCTCTATTTGCCATGCCTGCATATAAGATGATTTATTCCTCATACTTCCTGTAAAAGAGCACAACTCCCTAAGGGGCACTGGTAAGCATCAGTAAATGCAAAAGCCACCAGGACCAGTTGCATCCATCCACTGCTGTGCCACCTATGCATCTGGAAGTTGGCAAGTAACCAGACATCTTTATGTACCTCCATTTCCCATACCTTATTATAGGGCACATCATTTTTAAAAGCATCTAAATGAAGCAGATGTTAACCCACTTTCCCAGGGAACATGTCAATGATGATTTTTAAAATGCAAAAGAAAATGTCAAAGTATTTTGTTCCCTGGTTAAGAATACATCTGTGCAGTAAGAGAGAGAAAATACATAAAACACTCTATGGTCATTCAAGAAATAATTATAAGGTATGTCAAACTACAGAAAATTGAGCAAGCACTAAATTAAAAAAAAAAAAAGGATGTCTTGTGTCAAAATGGCTTTTTCACTCACTCATTTCAAAAACAGGTTTTGAAAATTAAATTCCATCTACCAGCTCAGAACAGAGCACATTAAGGCTTGACTGTAATGCCATTATCCATGTGGCAGCTCCCTTTCTTTTCTGAAACTGCATTAATTGACAAAGAAGCCTAGGGGCTCACCTCCCATAGTGCCTTGAAGTCCTTCTGCTCAATGCGGAGCAGTTCGCTGCTCTCCCTGGTAACGATGGTTGCATGGCGGGGTGTGTTGTCCAGAATGGACTCTCCAAAGGCTGTCCCAATTCCCAGGGTACAGATGGTCACGGCATCCTGTAAATCCCCAAAACTGGTCATTAGAAAATTAAACATCTAACGGATGGGTGAGTTGTCTTTTCTTTGAATGGAAGTGTAATTATGTACAAAATAAAACATCCGATTTAACTGTACAGTTTAATAAATTTTGACAAATATATACACTGGTGTAATTACCACTCAAATGAAGACACAGAACATTTCCATCAACCCCCAAAAGTTCCCTCATGTCCCTTTCCAGTCAAGACCCTCCTTTCAGAGGTAATTACTGTTCTGATTTCTATCATCATAAGGGAGTTTTGCCTGTTTTAGAACTTCGTATAAAAGGAATCAGACAATATACTCATTTGTGTCTGGCTTCTTACGCTCAACATAATGTCTGTAAGATTTATCCATGTTGTTGCATGGAACACTAGTTTTTTCCTTTTATTGATGAGTAGTTTTCTGTTATGTGCATATATGCCACAATTTGCTTATCCATTCTCCTATTAGTGGACATTTGGGTTGTTTCTAGCGTGGAAACATTATGAATATAGCTGCTAGCAAGAATCTTGCTATCTTTTCATATGACTACTATCTGCTTTAAGAAGAGGGGGAGAGTCTATTGAAGATGAACTCAGTTTTTTTTAGTTAGAGGGTTCAGTTACAATATTTAAATGGGAAACTGGAATAGGGGTGCAACTATTTTTGTCCGCCTGTCTTGAAGAGATGAGAAAACTGAGGGTCAAAGTGGTGGATTCACATGGCTCCAGTTCACACAGTTAATAAGTAGTGAGGCCAGATTCTAACCAAGTCTAGCTCACGGTAGATATTAAGCTTTTTGTATCATGCTGCCTCCTGCAGCCACAACAGAGTAAAAGCAGCATCTGATGAAGTACAGCGGGGCTAGTTTATAAAATGTTGTGAATCAATGATTAAAAAGTTTCTTAAGGAGTACTAAAAAAGTAATTTCCTCTCTGCATGCAACATTGGTGATAATGTTTGGATTTAATCCTAACTAGTTTCAAATAATGCAAATAGCCACTCAAAATCACCTGGACATTAATTTTGCAAAGCATTATAAACTAAGGGAAATACACAAGGGTAATCCTCTGTGTTAGAAAGCTCAGTCTTCCTTTCATGCATCCAATACGTGATAATAGGCAAACGTTATTAAGATCAAGTTAGTGACTCTGTAATCACATTACTAAGACACCTGCCCATAAGAGTCCAGTCCTTGAACTATAGCAAATTGCTTTGGTACAGATATTACCATATAAAATTATGTACAGGAAAATAAAATCAATAATATCTCAGAAAAGAATAAAAGATCAGGGGAGAATTTATGAATAGCCTGTTAATAAATTTTCCAAAAAGTCAGCTGCAAACAAATTCACTCAGAAAAATATCCCCAGAACTGAAATATCAATACTCAGCAAGTTAGGTATCTCTGAATAATTTTCAAATTCTAGTAAAAACACAAGATAGATTATGATAAATCAGAGACTTTCACAAATCCTCTAGAATAGCAGATTTCCCTGAGGCTCCCACCAGCCTACTTCATTTTTCTATCACCTGAACCCTTGAGAAATAATTCGTTTGCCTAATTTGTACTTTCCAGCATTAAATTCTACTTTAAAACTTGAGAGGGATGGACCATAAGTATTTTGCTGCCACGATCCACATAACTTAAATATCTAAGCTATTTGCAGCATACTATAGAATGCATAGGAACTATGAAGCTCTCAGTTATTCATGAGCTAGTTGCAGAGTTTATGGATTAGCCAGTCTTCCCCTTTCTCACCTCCCATTTCTGACACATGTAGTTTGTCACCAGACGGTACACAGAGAAAGACACAGGCTATGAAACTTATACAAGCCTGTGTTTTTACCAGTGAACAGTTCTTGTTGGAAAGACAAAAGATTGAATTTATTCTTGGATATTCCCTGGTGATTTTGACCTTACCCATGCCTTATCATATACACCAAAATAGAGTCATGGTAGGGTTGGGACCTGCTCTGTAACGAGAGGACCATGCCAGTGAGTGTACAGCCACCATCATCGGCTCAGGCCCCGGGCTCACTTCCAGGAACACATGCTCTCCTAAGAAATGAGTGAAAGATCAGTCCTTTCTATGTCTCCCTCACACTTGGTCCACTCAAATTTAAGAACAGGGAGTCACAAATTACAAGATATGATCTTAAAATTGGGACTGGAAAACCTTATCTGAAAGGAGTATTATTTGCAAATTCAAACTTTACTTTGAGCAGATGTAGAGTATTTTAGGACAAATTTACTTAGAAATCTAAATGGATTGGGGAGGTATGGGTTGGCCACTTTGATAACTGGGCACAGGGAAGTAGAAAGTGCCAGGAAGAACATTTTCACTCTAAAGACTAAACACTATCTTCATGGTCCATGGGTGCTAGGCCTTATTTACATTTCAATCCCAAGCAAGGCCTTGCAATGTGCTTAGAAAGTAATTATCAAATAAAGAAATTTACATCCAAATGCTTTCCCATTGAGCAGAACCCATTTATGTATGTTGCTCAGTATTACTCCAAAAGGCAGGATAAATGTGAACAGGACGAATGTGAGTCAATGTGAAGGAAACACATTGGTCCGCACTTCTTTTGGTCCACACTAAAGTCTAACCAGGTCCCTACAGTCAGAATCCCAAGCCCGGAACCCTGAAGATGTGCTGAATGAATGCCTCTGCCTGTTGCTTAGAGTGTCTGTTTCTGAATAACATCACAATTTCTTCTAAGCTTACACTGGAGGTCTGCTCATGTCTCAATACTTAATAGGGGCTATTCAGAAGGACATTTTTATTTTCTGCTCATTTGCAGGTTAATGTTCAGAGAGGCCATCTGAAAGAAAATGTTTACAATGACATAGAGACTGAAGAAAGCAATCAGCACCTACTCAGGGAATAAGAAACATTAACAACAGTGAAAGAATGTCCTATTTTGCCATAGATGGCAATTTATTTTGAAGACTTTCAAATGGGAAATGAAAATTTAAAAACCAAAACGTCTTCAACATATAAAGGTGGGTTTAGCAGATGCTGCTGGAGCCCTGCCAGATTCCTCTCCACCTCCAAAGTCATTTGTAACTTTCTAGATGGTTCCCATACACACCTGTGGTGTCCCACCTCCAGCACCTGCATCATAGCTCTACTTGGGGGCAGAGTGGTAGGCAGTTAATGCCTTTAAGGTGCAACCTCCACCAAAGAGGCTTGACAGTGGGGGGATAAACACCCCAGCTTCCTTACCGTGCACAGTTTCTTAGAGAGTTCCCAGAAGGAGTGAGTCCAGTTGTGCATAGTGGAAACACTCTTATTAAGACACTTTCATTGCCTTTTCTTCCTTGTCTCACTCCCCCACTCCCTTACCGCACTTCCTGGGGTCATCACCAAAAAACCACTTGTAGCCAAATCATTGTCTCCAGGACTGCTTCTGAGGAAACCCAAAATAACAGAGTGAAGTAATCAATATGGCTGTGGATCCTAAATTGCACTGTGACCTTGGGGGAGCAGGGGTCATGGGGGAAGTGGGGTACTGGACCAAACCAGCATTCGCAAAGACACTTCTGTAATAGGGACAGAGATTAGCTTATCGCTCACCACTTGCATCAGACATATCATAAGTGCAGTATTCCTTGGGTGACATGTGGGAAGACTACATTGTGTAAGTAAACATACTGGGTCACCCAAGGCCAATTCTACTGTATAATAAGGGGTGATGGGTTCTCAAAAAAATTACCTATGGCATATCACTTACATGTCTGCTGGTTTCCTCCTTTGATCTGATCCAGCTATCTCTAATCTATCAGTCCACTTGATCACTCCTTCCCCTTCCTCCCTCTAAAACACACACTTACTTACTTAATTACCCACTGACCCTTACTAGTACATACCCTCCTGTGCAGCAGCATGCATGGGGAGCTGCATGTGTGGGAGTGGAGACCAGGCCAAGCACTAGGCCAGAGGTCCTGACTATGACATTTCATTTATTCTTCATAACAGTTAAATGAGGCCATGTATTTAAATTGCTTTGCACAGTGCCTAACTCAAAACAAATGCTTAATAAAATGTGAATATTCTTACTGACAGTAGTATTAAAACATCAGTAATGCTATTGCTATTTTATAGGTTGAGCAAAATCAGATGTTCAGTAACTTGCTCAAGACCATGGCTAGTAAGTGGAAGAGCTGAGACTAGACACAAGTCAGTCTAATTACCCATCCATATACTTCTTAGATTGTCATATGAAGGGCTTAGCAGGAAAATCAGTTAAGGTGTTAATTTAATCCATTTATGTTCTTTTTTCAGTCAGCCAATCTAAATATTTATTGAATATCTAATAAGTCCAAATCACCAGGAAAATACAAAACATTTGGCACTGCTCCCCCCTCTAATCTTCCATTTTCCATACTGGGGTCCACTTGACCCTCCCTAGAGGATCAAATCTATCCAGGCAATCCTCTTACTCATTAGGAGAAACTTAAGGTATCATAAGCCAGTAACTAAGAGTTGAATCAGCATTTCTGCTTTTCCCACTCTGATCCTGTGTCCCAGTTCTAATAATGAAGTTCCTTGCTCGGCTGGAGAAACTGGGTTTCTGTCTTTCTGAGTCTCTGCTTTGATAACCTGCCTGGTAACCTAATTCTTCTCAAAGTGGCAGTGCCTTACCCTGACAGCCCTCCCGGAGCCCCAATTCCTCTCTGGCAGTCCTTCTGTGGCCAGAGTTCTCAGCCTGCAGGCCGCCCACCTCCACTGCTGGGCCCCTTCCTGCCTCCCTCCCCATCAGCAAGCCAGGCCTCATCATGCTACCACTTACACATCCCTCGGCCCTTCACCATCCTAACCTGGGGCTGGGTTACCCCACCTTCTGCTTCCTCTCCACCTCCTGCCCAGCACTGCCTCCACATGCCCTCTAGATACTTCCTACCTCCACCAGTGGCAGCTCCCAGTTTCCAGGTTCTCCTCCTCCACCCAGCTAGGCACCAGCTGAAGCCATGAACAATATCCTGGCTCAGTACGTGTCTTCAGTGGGACAGGCAGGGTCTGGTGATCTCCATTCATAAAAGTTGGTATTGGGTAAGTTAACAAAAATGTCAACAAAGCTGGCCCTGATGGGAGGCAAAGGACACCCACGTGGAGGCACCCAGAGTCAGAACAGTCAGTGCTTAGGGGGAAAAAATCCCCTGGAGGTGGCAAGAGTGAAAAAAAAGCATGGGCCTTGGTAGACCTAGATTAAAAATTCACCTCTGTCAATTAGCCATGGCTTTGGACAAAATGCTCCCTGGAGCCTCAGTATCCTCATTTGTGAATTGGGCACAATCTTTCTTATAAGATTATTAGAAGGATTAAACAGGAATTCCTGGCTCGTAGTAGGTGCTCCATTAATACTGGAAATTACCTGTAACTCAGTTACATTTATATAAACGAATAGGCTATCCATGTTTCTAAAAAGCAAATTATATTTTTTTCTACTATTTAAATAACAGAAAATCTCTATATTCATTTATCATTAATCTTCAACTAATGATGGCTTTCAACACTTAAATTCCAAGTTTCTCTATCCCCCAGTCTGGATGTCAAGTGGTTTGAATGATCTGCAAAACACTTCAGCTCTCTGGGGGAGCTTGTATTCAGAGGAACCCTTCTGACAAATCCCGCTGTAAATCAAAGAATCCTTTTGTACTGCTACTAATCACTCCTTAATTTATCTGCTTTGTACATCTGAATTATGGTATACTAGGTTTTCTTAAAGCAGGCATTCTCATATGAGGCATTTTATTTGTTTGTTTCATTATCAACACAGCTACAGTATGAAAATTGGAATGGTGTTAAGAAAGCCAATGGTTATGTGTAACTGATAATTAAGATTGTTATCCAAGCTAAGAAACTTGTGCCTTGCAAATGATATCTATAATCACCGGCTGAAGTCCAATTTACACAAGTTACAGACATTCTGATGAAATTTTAAAGAGATAACAATCAATAAAACAGACATAAGAATTCTCTGTGGTAAGTACATCAAGATATTTTTTAAAAATTGTCCTGTAACTTCATGAAGTACCTGATCTTTTAATTACACATATTTAACTCACTTCCATAATAATGGCTCAAGAAGAGTTCATTGTCTCTTGGCAAATTTATTGTATTGGATACATGTTGAATTAGCACCAAGGAACAAATTGGTCCCATAATTGTGTAGACCCAGAATCACAAATTATTACAAAGCAAATATTTTTTACAGTTTTTATTTTAGGCCTATAATAAGTTTCATAGCACCTGGATTTATTTCATGAGCTTGAATTTAGTACTGGAATCTATTTAGTGCTCCAAGTCCTTTTAAATAATAAAATTTAATGGCACCCAATCTCTGAATAAGTCAAGACGTTAGATTGTATATGCTGTCAAAAGGATTTATTGCCAAGTAGGAAGGCAAAATACTTCTAAGTCAACTGTGTTTTCCAACAGTAAAATGTGTTTTCCAACAGCAAAGACAAGGTCTGTTACTTGAGAGCACTTCCCTGGAATCAGCATGTTAGCCACAGCTTAAGAAGATCAGGCAATGGGCCGGCCCGGTGACGCACTGGAGAGTGCACCGCTTGGGAGTGCAGCGGCGCTCCCGCCGAGAGTTTGGATCCCATGCGGAGACCGGTTCCCGCTCACTGGCTGAGCACGGTGTGGGCGCAACACTGAGGGTTGCGATCCCGTTGCCGGTCCCCGGTACGGGCGCGACACCGAGGGTTGCGATCCCATTACCGGTCAGTAAAAAAGACAAAAAGGAAAAAAAAAAAAAGATCAGGCAAGCTGGCTGTGGGAAGGTTTGATGAGAATGGACTAGCATTAGCATTCTGATAACTGAATCGGGGAGACCAGCCCCATTTCAACAGAGAGCCAGTCTGTCCAGCATGGTGACGCAGTTTTGCATCTACTCAAAGAAAGAATTACATGGCAACAAAACCAAATACAGGATGCCTTATGTGGATGCTACATAAACTCCCAATCAGTTCCTAACAAATAGCATGACCTGTGCACAGACAAGTAGTGAGAGATTACAAGCAACCACTGTGGACTTGGCACCTCTCATGTTTTATGGGCTTAATAAAAGTGTTCAGGAATGTACTCAGAATGTTTCCCAACTAGATATTCTCTGTGTGAAAATAATGGGGTGAAATGAAAGAACGGAAGAATCAGAGACAAAGAGAGAAAAACAGAGAGGGATAGAGAGATGTACATTATGGAGAAACATGCTTGTCCTTCATATTTTGTAAATTAAAATGCAATGCTTAAAACATTGTTGTAGAGGCAAAGAAGACAGGGCAAATAAAAGTACATTATTTTACTTTAGGGAGAAACCAGTAAGAGATCTTTTTCCAAAATTAGGTTAAAATTTGCCAGATAATTTCAGTGACTGATAATGTGATGGAATTCTGTGATGACCCAGGCCAAGCATAGCCCAGATTCTCTGAGCCCATGAAATGGCTGAACAATATTGTTAAACTTGCTGTTTCACATACCAAGTACATTTCCTGCTTTTTCTGTTCTAGCACTACCCTCTTGTGATAAAATAACAGCATTGCAAGCATTGCAGCCTACAGCATTACACTCGAGGCAGGCAACTTTTCTTTTACCAAATAGTAATTTAAAAAGCACAGGATCTCTTGCTCCATCCCAGACTCTGTACTAAGTGCTTTCCATACATTAAATCATTTAAGGTAGGAACTATTATCCCTAATTTACTGGTAATCTAATTATGCATACCCACAGCCAATTAAGTGGGAGAGAGAGAATTTCAAAGGTCTGAATTTAACCACTGTGTGTTGTGTCAGGTAAACACTCACACTTTAAGTGTCTGCTATAGAGATGCAGAAGTTTTAATGAATTAATGAACTATCCCATTCTCTATTTAGCAGCACAAATGTCTATTCTGTCAGCAGCCATCAGAAATTCTTCTTTCATACAACTGAAAAAAAATTATACCTTTTTTAGTGTAAAGATGAATTTAAAACCTTATGTATTGCTAGAATTTAAATATTTACTATGCCAAAAAGGTCCCTCACCTATAAAATCTGCAGAGAAAATAAGAAACTTCTCCCTCTCTCCCTCCTTCTTTCTCTTTCTCTCTCTCTCTAAACCATACACGCACACAAAGAGTTGGGTAATGTTATCCGATCTAATGAGGTTTATAAGCTATTTATTGATTCTAAGTTTATTACTTATTGTTTATAATTTGTTTCAATGTTCATCTCTAACTCTAAATCTATTAAAAGACTGGTGAGAAAAAAAATATACCTATAGTATTATTCATTCTAGTGGGAATGTAAAATATCTGACTTTTAGTCCACTTAGGCTAAATAGGCACCCAAGACAGGAGAGGTTCTTGTGCATAAGAGTTCAGCTGAGGGGATCAAAGGCACAAATGTGTCCTGGTCAGACTCAGGTAAGAGGCTGAGGGTGGGGACAGGTATCACTGGGGAACTGGAAGGATTACTCCTTGCTAGGATCCATGCTGCCAAATAGAAATCTATGTGAACATGCAGGCCAGGCTGGGACAGTCCTAGACAGTGAAGTGGTCTGTGGGCAGGTCCCTTTGCTGGAAGTTCCAAGTTTCATGGGGTAAGACAAAGAACAGCCAAGACAGGAAGAGTGTCTGAGCAGCGGGGAGATGCCTCTGACAATTACACACCGTGGTAAGAGTTGGTAAGAATGCTCCTGAAGTAGCTTTTGTTTCGTGGAGTAGTGGAATAAATGTAATCTACAGGAAGATAGGATTTGCGAGTCTCTAAAGATTCCTCAAAGTAATAGGAACAGAATCATCTATGTATTTGCCAGAATTCTTCAGACAAACATGGTTTCAAGGCAGTGACTATCAGACAAGGAGGCAGACACTCAGGGCAGGGAGGGACCTGAAGAAAGAAAATGGAGGGCAGGCTAGCAAGAAGCTCTGCCCACCCTCCTGTAAAGACTTGACTCTGTGCTGTTACCTCTTTTCTCTCTTTCCTCAATTCTTAGTCTCTTGTAACTTTTCTTCTTTCTCTTTTACCAACCCCTCCACCCTGCCTGTTTTCAGTGTGGGCAGCATATGTCAGACCTGAATTCAAATCCAAGTTTGGCCACATACATCTATGTGGCCCTGGGAAAGTTGCACCTAATGTGGCTGAGCCTTGTTTTCAAGCCCAGTTGTAAAATCGGACATGAATGCCTACAGAGTAAGTCAGTTAATGTACACGGAATCCCTAGCACAGTGTGACACAATAAAGGCACTTAGCAATGACTGCTTCTGGTCTCCAGGGGTAGGAACTCCAGGTCTTTCCTGGATCTTCTCCCGTGGCCCATCATCCACCCCCCACTGGGGCTTATGATGGTTAATTTTATGTGTCAACTTGGCGAGACAATGGTGACCAGTTTTTTGGTCAAATACTAGTCTAGATGTTGCTGTAGAGATATTTTTTAGATGTGATTAACGTTTACAATCAGTAGACTTTAAATAAAGTAGATTCCCCTCCATAACGTGGTGAGCTTTGTCCAAGCAGGTGAAAGCATTGAGAGCAAACAGGTTTCCCTTGAGGTTTATTCCAGAGAAGAAGGAATTCTGCGTCCAGACTGCAACGTATAAATTCTGCCTGAGTTTCCAGCCTTCGTACTCAAGATGCTACATTTAACTCTTACCTGAATCTCCAGTCTACCAGCTTGCCCTAAGGATTTCAGACTTTCCAGTCCCCACAATCATGTGATCCAGTTCCTTGAAACAAATCTCTCTCTCTCTTCTCTGTCTCTGAGGAACCCTGTCATATACAGGGTACTACTCTGCCAAGCTAACCAGTCGCCCTGATTTGCCCACATCACTTGTGGACAGAGACCTAGGGCCCACTACAAGGCATGCACAGGTAGACACGGTGTTTTTGTTTCTCCCTTTCAAGCTGCCTGGCATGGGAGGAGGTTCAGCCATCTTGCTCATTCTCCTTAGCTTCTTTCTCTTCTTTCTCCCTTGTGGCTAGAGCGATGTCCTGCCCCTCCGAGCTGGCTCAAAGGCTGGGCCCTCTGTCTGTCTCAGGCCACGCTCAGGAGGGCTGGAGGGTAAAGGGACCCATGTGCTTTCTCTTCCTTTTATATCTTAGGGATGGGAATCAATCCAGAAAACTGTGGTTGACCATTGTGGGATGAAGTACATTGAGGAGGCAGTAAGCCAGCTTTGGTATAAAGCTAACCATTCCTTACAATGTAAGAGAAGACCACATCCAGCTTAGGAGAGTTCTCTGCATTGGGTCTGAGGTCAAAACCAAACCCAATTTTAGATCTGAAGTCTAAAATTAAAAGTTTATCAATTTTATTTTAAAGCCCACAGCTAATAACAAAGTGTTCCTTGACTATTCTTTGCTAGGACCCCATGGTGAGAGATAATTGGTCCAGGGCAATATTCCTGAAGCTCCTGGCCAAATACTATTTTAATACCATCAAAACCTCACGCCAGCTTGTAATATCTGGTGTGTCCGCACATCGCTCCTGGTGTTACTTCTCATTCCCTTCAGCATGTCTGCTCTCTCTTTTCCTCTTCTCTCCTTTCTCCTCCTTACCTCTCATCTTCCTTCCCTTCCCTTCTCCTCACCTTTCTCTTTTCAGCTTCCCCCCTTGCTCCATCATTACTCACTCAGGACCACCTTGAGAACCAGGAGGGACCAAGGAGAATCCTCCTCCTCCAGGCCCTGCCTCTTTGGCACATCCACGCAGGGTAAACCTGGGTAAGGTAAGCACAGGAGCAGCTCCAAGCAAAGCGGCCCAGAGCACACCCACCAGGACAACATCTACGGTGGGAGACGTGCAGAGATAAAGACATGGGGTAGTCTGGAAGGATGACAAAGAGTAGAGAGAGAGGGAAGTTGCACTTTTCATCATGTTTCTTTTGAATCAAATAGTCATGGAGCAGTGGCTAAGAACATATGTTCAGGGGCCTGCCTGCTTGGGTTTTAATCTTGGTTCACATAATTTCTAGAAACGTTACTTGGGACAAGCCACTTAACCACTCAGGGCCTTACTTTCCTCATCTGTAAAATGAGAACAGTAATATGTCCTACTTCATAGGGCTGTTGTGAGGACTAAAGGAGTAAATAAGTACCCGTTAAGTGCTTGGAACACTGCCCAGAAAAGATCCAGGAAATACTGTATATATCAGATATGGATAAATATGAGAATCCTGGGTATATTGGATATGGATAAATGTCTTGGGTATGGCAAATTGTCCAAGAAATGCTAGCTGTTCTCAGTCTTATTGGGAATTTGAGGCAGCTTACAAAAATCAAAATCGACCTCCCATCTTAACCCTCTCTGAAATCCAAGAGAAAACCAGCCCTATGAGAGAGGGGAAAAGGGAAAGTACCATCAAAGTCTAATGGAACTTTCTATGCATTGATGCACAGAAAGAGTATACTATGGGTTAAGTAGGATTTGGGCTCTGGCCTGAGACTTTAACCATCCATTACAATTGGGCATAACACAGGAACTCTTATTCCAAATTGCAAATGCCCACCTTACCAACAACCTTTTGGGATACCACTCCATTTTTAAGATGGTGACTGCCCACAAATCCAGTATGCACACAAGTCCCTGTAAATTTAAATCTCAAGTTTAGCGTGTCATAAATGTTTTTCACCTCTGAAGTGTGTTACTGTAGAAAAGGTTCAGAAACACTATCCGAAACATGCACTCGGCTGTACATTATTTGTCCCTTTAACTGATTCATTGATTTTTCTTGATAATTCTTTCTGATTTGCAATTACCCAATTCTCTTCCCTCAGTTTTTATCTGAATCCTGAATATGTGGATATAAGACTTGGAACATTTTCATAGTGACACATGAAGGTGGCTCTTCTGGGGCCATACTTTTCAGATTCAAGATTCCTGGCTCTAAACAGGAAGGTTGTGTCCATTTAAGCCACACGTAATGATGGAGCAAGGATTACTGCAGATGTGAAAGGAAACTCTAGGTCCAATTTTAAATATTCACAAATATTTTGAAAAGAAAAAAGAATATGAGTTTTATCTTCTATGATGCCAAGCTCCTCACAGGTGACGAATGAAGATAAAGGAAGTCAGTGCTGTACTTTAGAAAAAAATATATTATTGGCCATCCCACATATGAAAAGATGAGGTAGAGAAATAGAGATTTTAGAGGGACTGCATTGATCGCGTTTCCTCTGCATCGCTGGAGCTCCTCAAAGGCTGATGAGGCGAGCTCTTCTAGGTCAATGAAAAGTCAGGCAACAGAATGCAGGAAAGATCTAAGGAGAAACCTAGGAAGACTTGCTTCTCTTTTCCCTTTGCTCACATTTCACTCTCTACAACAGCAATTTATCACATTACAATTGAGTTGTCTGCATTTCCAATAGACAGCAAGTTCCTGGAAGACAGGCTTCTCATGTTCCAACACCTGGCACCACACTCAAATCACGGAAGACATTCAATATATATGTTTGTTGACTAACTTAATAAAAGAATTTGACAAACACTGTTGAACCCTTTACTATGGGAAAGAGGAAATAGGTTTGACAATATAATTTTGAAGGCATAAAAGACATAGAGATAATGTGTCTTCAAACAATAATAATAATATATTCTGCTTTTTAAAGAAGAGAATAGAGTATATTACCTGGTGACTGCTGGTCTCAGATACTTTCACATCCAAAGACCCTGCCAGGACAGCATACCAGTTTGTTCCAATATCACCCTGCCGAAATACTGAAAAAGAAATAGTGATGTAAATATTCCAAATACAAGTTGCTTTTACTGTATGACCTGATAGTTTTTCACTGGTTATTATAAGCATGAGTTGGACCTAAGTGAGCTTACCATCCTTCCTCTATCTGTTCCCACAAGAATATATGTTCTTTATCTCACCTATCAACGAAGCAATATCCTAGTTATTCAACATTCTATGAAGTGGAACTCTACTAAACAGAACTCTTCTATACTTACGGAGCTGTAATATGAGACCAGAACTGTAAATGCTATAAGGTATCTTGAATTTAAGAAGAATTAACTGATGTTCTATATAATTTATCTTAAATACTGTGTGATTCTTAGAAAATTATTACTCTACATGGGGTACATATTATTAAGGTTATTTGACTCCACAGAATACCAGACTACCACCCCAACTTCCTAAATCTATATTAAAAGCAACATTTTTTCTCAAATAGTTTGTCTTCTTTTAAATTGACCAATGAATGATTTTTTTAAAAATCTCCTTTGTTCAAAAACTTGAACTACTATATTATCATTGTCCATTTTCTTGTTCCTTTTATAAATTCACTACTTTTAGGCATTTGGAAATGATTCTCATCAGAAATTTCTAAAGCTGATTTTGCTTTAAGTTTGTAATCTAAGAGAGAAAATATTTAGATATTTAGATAGAGACTTAGTTTCCACACCATGTGAAGACCAGACTTTGAAAAGTAATTCTGAAACACTGGTTCAAAAATCTCATACAAACCAACTGTCCTTTTAAATATCCTAGCTGAATAACTAAATGAAATAATCTGATATTTTTAAATTCTTTTCACAGTTAGAATCGCAGGTCAAATGACTCAATGAAATATCACATGGACAGCTCAGTGGGACGGCTGAGTTTTAGCAAGACTAGCGTTCACTACATAAGAGCAAGCTTCTGGGAGCCATAATTAATGATGACAAGCTTCTCTGAACTCCCTGACTAGGACATGCTGTGGCAAGGCAAAGAACAGCAATGGCATCCTACCACGCACAATGACAAGCTTAAGATCAGGGCTGATGAGTTTACAGCTGGCCTCTCCACTAACTCTGCTGCTCTGAGCCTTTGTAAGTGACTCATTTTAGATACAGAGTTTTACCTTTCATGAACTTCTTGGTCCCAAAAGACATTATCGCTTGCCAATCATATTCACATATCATAGAAGATTCATTTTGAAAATGGCTTTAAGATATAGGAAAGAGAGTCTCATCCCCCCCAAAGTGCAGTTTCTGATATCAGTAAGAAAAAATATATATATTGGTTTTAAAATAATACATATAGATTTTTTAAAGAATAACAATGTGACTATGTGTGTGTACACATGGGAAAACATCTAGAAGAATACACAGAAAATGTTAACAGTAATCTCTGGGTTTGGGGATTGGAGGTGATTTTTATTTTGTTGACTTTCTAAATTTTCTGCAATGATGTGGTGACAGACCCTGTTGCTTTGCCACCCAGAACCATTCATGCTCTCTTATAAACGAACCCAGATTTTATACAAATTTCCACCCTTATCCACAGGGCCAGATGCTCAGAGCCTATGAGTTTTTTCCCTCGCTCCACTACAGTAATGGTGATTGGTCTAAATCAATCATGGTGATCCCATTGTCTTTGCTAATGATTGGTTTATAGGCATAGGCATGTGATGCAATTCTGGCCAATGAGACAAGAAGTCTGCTGGGGGACTTCTGAAAAAGAGATACAAGAAGAAAGAGTCCTTCAGCAGGGCATTTCTGTACTGGCATGTAATGCCTCTAACTACTGTAACTGTCTTAGGACCACTTGGAAAAAGTCTGAGGACAAAAGCCAACATATGAGGATGCATACAAAAAAAAAAAAGACAGGAAGAACATGGTACCTGAATAATGTCATTGAGCCACTTTGCTAATTAACCCTGATGTCATCCTACCTCCAGATTCTTATATATGAATCATTGATTTTTTTCCTTCTTGTATGAATAATTGATTATTTGACCCAATTAAATGGAAGTTTTCTGTTACTGCAGCATAAAGCATCCCAACAGATGGAGAAGTAATACTTTTTTAATGAAAAAATACTTTTTAAAAAAAATACAGCTGTTACCCTATCATTTTATTTTCTCTGCCCTTTATTCACACCTGGAATAGATGATATTACCGAGGTTAATTCAAAACATTACTATTAGCATTAGTAAGAGACCTTTTATCTTTATTTAATATCCTATTGGTGACATATTTCTTGGCTTAGAGAAGATAATTATTTGAATTTCTAAGGACACAGCTAAATGTATGAATCAGTACATCCTTCCAGCTCCATCTGGACAGCAGGCTGCCCTGGAGGAACCACATTCATGCTTGAACAAAGGAGTGAAGGAAACGCCTACATGGAGCTGAATAAACAGAATGAAGGGAAATGTCAACTTAATACCCTTGGCCGAAGCTCAAATATTTGGCACATAAATCCTCCATTTGCTATCTATCCCCATAGGGTAACCACAAATGAGCACAGACCATACATGAAAATATACCAATGGAGCTGCATTTCTTACATGTTATTCCTTTTTCCAGGTTCTCATAATAACCACATAAACAAATCTGATGAAGGAGATTTGGGTGAAATTTCTCAAACGCTTTAACTTCTTTCAGTCGTGTGAAGATTATATCCACATCTTCACTGGATCTTTCCAGTGGTCTGTATAGGAGAGAAAAGGCACAAAAAGCTGTATCAGTAAGAATTTACTTGAAAGTGAGTCAGCAGGCATTGTTCTAATTATATTCAAATTTATGCTATTACCCCAATTGCAAGTATTTTATTACAGATATTTATTTACCCCATCACAGGTGTTTCCTGGCCTTTACAGGTATTTCCAGGCCTTTTATAGCTATTTCTGGAACTTTGTCATCTATGCACCTCAAGTCACTACTGTTGCAGATGGCTAGATGAGGAAATCAACCTCAGAGTCTTAAGTTCAAGGTGATGCTTTTGGGTAGTGTTTAAACCCTTAGAAGTGCCAGAATGTGATAAGATTTTGCTAAAAATTGCAGATTTGCTAAAAAATTTGCTAAAAAATGCAGATTTTGTTAAAAATTGAGGTCACAAACATAAATGCCTACAGGGGCCAATCAGGTAAAGTGAGTAAAAAGAACCACATATAAGGGAAAAATTGTCTAAGACAACAATGGTGAAAGCACAAAAACAAATGAGAAGATGCTCAGCCTCAGTGCTGGTGATTTTATGGGAATGGATAGCAGCGATCATGGTGAACTGCAGAGATCGGGCTGTCTACAGGGAACAGCCCTTATTTGGCTGTTTTCCTTATTATTGGTTTTCTGAGGAAACCCAGTCCTAGAAATGTTGTCAGATCTTCCAATTGCTCAAGGTAAATTTAGATATGTACATGTTTATTCACATTTCTTAAACATTGTGTGAGTCACACACAAAAAATCCATGGAATAGATCCAACCTGTTGACTACCATTTTGTAATCTCTGGATTAACAGGAAACAGCAAACCGAACAAAAATAAGATAGTTTTACAGATCGTATAAACTACAGTCCTACCTCGGTATCTTCCAAGGATTGGCTCTAGGACCCCCCCCAGATACCAACATCTCAGGATGCTCAAGTCCATGATACGAAAAGGCATCGTATTTGCATATAACCTGTGCACACCCTCCTCTATACTTTATCTCTAGATCACTTATAATACCTAATATAATGTAACGTAAATGCTATGTAAATAGTTATTATATGAGGGTACTTCAAAAACTTTGTGGAAAATAGAATTAAAAGATAAATTTTTCCATGAACTTTTTGAAGTCCCCTGATACTGTATTAGTTTTTCATTTGTATTATTTTTAATTGTTGTATTGCTATTTTTTTATTATTCTCTTTCTTTTAAGTATTTTTGATCTGCAGTTGGTTGAATATGGAGGGCCAAATCAGTAGTCCCCCTTATCCTCGGTTTTGCTTTTCACTGTTTCAGTTATCTGAGGCCAACCATGGTCCAAAAATAGGTGAGTATAGTACATTATGATATTCTGAGAGATCAAGAGAGGCCACATTCACATAACTTTTATTACAGTATATTGTTATAATTGTACTATTTTATTATTGTTTTTGTTAATCTCTTACTGTGCCTAATTTATAAATTAAACTTGGTCATGTATGCATGTACAGGGAAAAATACAGTATATATAGGATTCAGTACCATCCATGGTTTCAGACATCCACTGGGGGTCTTGGAACATACCCCCTGCAGATAAGGGGGACTACTGTACTACAAACCTGTGCATATGACCTTATTTGGAAATAGAGTCTTTGTAGAAGTAATCAAATTAAGATGAGGTCATAGCGGATTAGGTATGGAGCCTAATCCTTAGACAAGTGCTCTTATAAAGGAGGAAAACACGGACATGGAGTCACGGGAAGACAGCCATGTGAAGGCGGAGGCAGAGACTAGAGTGATGCACCTGCAGAAAGGAACACCAAGGACTGCTGGCAACCATCAGAAGCTAGAAACGGGCAAGGAAGGATTCTTCTCTAAAACCTTTGGAGAAATGTGGTCCTACACACACTTTGATTTTGGACTTCAGCCACCAGAGCTGTGAGAGAATAAATTACTATTGTTTTAAACCATCCAGTTTCGGTGTCTTGTTCTGGCATGTGTTTCAGATGCTATATCCACAAGATGGAGAACGATGTACAACCTGCAAAAGACTTTGTGTAAGTGATAAACAAACCTCCATTGTGTGAAGCTACTGAGATGGGGGAGGGGTGTTACCACAGCATCAACTTGCATTACCCAGACTAATATGGAAGTCAGGACAAGATGTGTCAAAGTTCCAAGGAACTTAGGACATTGCTGGAAAGAAGACAGATCCCACCATGAGAGATGAGCATTTTTGGAGGACAGAGCAGATGACCTGTCACTAAAAAAAAGACATAAGATACCAGCTTTCATGAGCTTAGTTTGGAGCTCTTCACCTCTCAACATTCACCCCATCACACTTTTAGGCCCAAGAAAACTAGATTCAAAAAATATGCCCACAGGGCCGGCCTGGTGGCGCACTGGTACAGTGCGCCGCTTGGGAGTGCGGTGGCGCTCCTGCCGAGGGTTCGGATCCCACATGCAGACCAGTTCCCGCTCACTGGCTGAGCGAGGTGTGGGAGCAACACCGAGGGTTGCGATCCCGTTGCTGGTCCCGGTCCGGTACGGGCACGACACTGAGGGTTGCGATCCGTTGCCGGACACGAAAAAAAAAAAAATATGCCCACAACCTCCGCTAGCCTCCCAACTAACCCCTACCGAAAGGGTTTGGATTCTGCTTCCTGGGGAGGAGGAAAGGAAATCCTGATGCACTAATGCCCAGTGTTTGAGATGACAACATACCTGAAAGAACTGAGAGATTTGCAGGTTTTACCTGGGAAGGCACCACACCTCAGTACTGGTGCCTCTTTCCACCTGTCACCCCATTGGAAGGGCTTTCCACATTCCTTACCAGGAGCTATGCCTTCAAAGTTATGGGGCTTTGGAACAAGGACTAGAACTTCAGCAGTTAATAACTGGTATGGACAGTGGTGCAGACAACTTTCAGTTTGTGTGCCTGGTGGGAAAGCCTTTACAGGCAGTGAGGACGACAGCAGCAAGAAGAGGCACCCCTCAGTGGGGCGCCAAGCCAGTGGGGCACACTTTGTAGAAACAGCTTTGGTACCAGCAGAGAGCCAGGTTGCTTCCATAGCAGCACTAGCACTGGCCCTAGGCCCAAAGCAATGGCAGCATACAAGTGACAACAAGTGGAATCACAAGGACCAGATGAGCTGGAAATTGACGACGTTGATATGGTAGATTCTACTTTGTTAAATAGAAAAAGAGATAAGCAGAGATTGATCCATCTTCCATCAAGAAATAAAGCAGCATGCCTTTTGCTTCTTCTCACCAGAGTATGTCCCATATCAGGAAGGCAGACTAGGGCAGTTTAAAAAGATTTTCAACCCAACACTCTCCAGAAGAAACTGGACACTGAGAAAGCAGGAGAAGAAAAACTTATGTACTTCCATACAGTCCAAAGCAGCACAAAAGAACTTCAAAATTCATAACCATATTATTAAGTGACAAAAGACACTTGGAAAGTCAAAATTAATTTGACACAATCAGGGCAAGGCTGAAACCTCTACTCCTGATACTTTTATGTATCCCCAATTAGGCCCTAATGTCACCCATTGTTTAAACATTTAAGCCCTGGAAACAATGAAAAGCAACATTGTATTTGTCATTACTTTTACTGGATACTTTATAAAGTAGGGAAAATGTCATTCAGCTATTAAGTGACACCTTTACTAATCTACCTCTGGAATCTACTACCAGTGATAATCCTTCTGCTGCCCCTCTTCTCTGATAAGTCTCCAATTTCCTTGGTTTTTTTTTTTTTTTTTTGTCTTTTTCCGTGTCCGGCAATGGATCGCAACCCTCAGTGTCGCCCCCGTACCGGACCGGGACCGGCAACGGGATCGCAGCCCTCGGTGTTGCTCCCGCACCTCGCTCAGCCAGTGAGCGGGAACCGGTCTGTATGTGGGATCCGAACCCTCGGTGGGAGTGCCGCCACGCTTCCCAAGCGGCGCACTATAGCAGTGCGCCACCGGGCCAGCCCAAGTCTCCAATTTCCTAATGCCACATATATTCTCATCTCTGTAGAGGTCATGTCTGGCACTTCCCCCCAGTTCCTGGTACAGGGCCAAGCATGCAAGAAGTCCTTGGGGGTGATGTTCTACAGTGACCTCAGACTGAACTTATCTTCTCTCCCCCTCTGCCACCACATCTGTACTGCTTATTTCATGCATGGAGGAGGCTCACCCTCTGCTATGGTTTGAATGTGTCCCCCAACACTCATGTGTTGGAAATTTAATCCTCAGTGCAGCAGTGTTGGGAGGTAGGGCCTCATGGGACTTGTTTAGGACATGAGGGCTCTGCCTTACAAATCAATTAATGCCACTATGAAGAGGGTTTGAGAAAGTGGGTTTGCACCTTTTCACCTTCCGCCATGTAAGGACGTAGCAAGATGGCCCTCACCAGATGCCTGCTTCTTGATCTTGGACTTCTCAGCCTCCAGAACTGTGAGAAATAAATTGCTGTTCTTTAAAAATTACTCAGTCTCAGGTACTCTGCTACAGCAGCACAAAACAGACTGAGACACTCTCCCTCATCACATCCAGGTAATCCTATCAACTAGTGCTTCTCAAGTCCACCCCACCTCCTTAACCCCTACTGCCACTGTCTCAGCTGCGCATGAATGAAGGGCATGGGAAGCCCATGTTGGGACATGAAACTGAACAGCAAGGTGGTCCTGTCCTATGAGGCTAGAAAGCTGGGGTTCTATCTGATAGTCAGCAGATGTATTTTAAACAGGGTAGTGACATGACCGGATGCATGTTTTGGAAAGATCACCTTGACTAGGAGTAGAGGCAGATGGGAGACAGTGAAGACAGCAGCCAGGAGACCTGTTAGGAAGTTTCTGCAGTGTATCAAAATGACATGCAGTTTCTTGAATTACAGCTCTCTCTAGGCTCCTTTCCTCTGCCTTATTAACGATCTACAGCTGGTCCCCCAAGTAAACGCTCTCAGTACAGAGAAGGTATTTTCCTTAGCCTAATACCTAGGGCCCATTTCTTAAATACTTTCTTAACTTTAGAAAAAATTTCAAACAACAACAAGAATCATTTACAATTCCTACAACTCAATAGTAAAAAAACCTAATAACCCAATTAAGAAATGGGCTAAGTTTTTGTATAGACATTTCTCCAAAGAAGACATACAAATGGCCAACAGGTATACAAAAAGGTGTTTATTGTCACTAATCATCAGGTAAAGGCAAATCAAAATCATAATGAGAGGGCCGGCCTGGTGGCGCACTGCTATAGTGCACCGCTTGGGAAGCGCGGCGGCGCTCCCGCCGAGGGTTCGGATCCCACATACAGACCGGTTCCCGCTCACTGGCTGAGCGAGGCGCGGGAGCAACACCGAGGGCTGTGATCCCGTTGCCGGTCCCGGTCCGGTACGGGGGCGACACTGAGGGTTGCGATCCGTTGCCGGACACGGAAAAAGACAAAAAAAAAAAAAAATCATAATGAGAGGGCCGGCCTGGTGGCGCACTGCTATAGTGCACCGCTTGGGAAGCGCGGCGGCGCTCCCGCCGAGGGTTCGGATCCCACATACAGACCGGTTCCCGCTCACTGGCTGAGCGAGGCGCGGGAGCAACACCGAGGGCTGTGATCCCGTTGCCGGTCCCGGTCCGGTACGGGGGCGACACTGAGGGTTGCGATCCGTTGCCGGACACGGAAAAAGACAAAAAAAAAAAAAAATCATAATGAGATATCACTTTACACCTATCAGGATGGCAAATATATACATAAATACATTTATATAAATATATATATTTATAAAATATATATATTTATATATCACATATATTAAATATATATTTATATATATGTAAATATATATATATATTGTCTTTATATATATAAAGAGGTTAAGTGTTGAGGAGGATGTGGGGAAATTGGAACTTTTGTGTTCTGTTGGTGAGAATGGAAAATGGTGTAGCCACTAGGGAAAACAATTTAGATGTTCCTCAAAAAATTAAAAATAGATCCACCATTGATCCCACTTCTGGGTACTTACACAAAAGAATTGAAATCAGGATCGTCACACTCCCATGTTCATTGCAGCACTATTTACAATAGCCAAGATGTGGAAATAACCCAAATGTCCATCAACAGATGAATGAATAAAGAAAATGTGGTATAGACATACAATGGAACATTATTTACCCTTGAAAATGAAGGAAATTCTGCAATATACAACAACATAGATGAACCTGAGGACATTATGCTAAAATAAGCCAGTTACAGACAGACAAATATTGCATGTTTCTACTTAAATGAGGGATCTATGATAGTCAAATTCATAGAATAAAAGAGTGGGATGGTGGCTACCAGAGACTGGGGGCAGAGGGGCATGGGGAGTTACTAATTAACAGACATAGAGTTTAAGTCAAACATGATGGATAAGCTGTAGAGATCTACTGTACAACACTGTGTCTATACTCAATAACAATGTGTTGTACACTTAAAATTTTAAGAGGGTAGATCTCATGCTGTACTGTCACCACAATAAAATAAAATTTAAAAAAAGAATCATTTGCACAAGAAGACATGGTGGCAGGCAGTATTCTAAGGTGACCCCAATGACCTGAGTGTGGATAGGAGCTGTAACTTGCTTTTTGCTTATGGAATATGTCAAAGGTAGGGAGACGTCACTACCACAATTATGTTTCCATATATGGCAAAGGCAGGGAGATTTTGCAGATGTAATTAGAGTACATAATCAGTTGCCTTTAAGTTAATCAAAGTGAGATTCTCCTGGATGGGCCTGACCTAATCAAGTGAGTCCTTTAAAAGACTGATAAAAGAGGTGAAGGTTTCTCTTGCTGGTCTTGAGGCAGGAAGCTGTCATGTTGCAAGAGGGTGATGTGGCAAGGAATGTGCGTGACCCCTGACTGAGAGTAAGCAAGAAAACAGGGACCTCAGTCCTACAATTGTGAGGAGCTAAATTCTGCCAGCAGCCATGTGAGCTTTGAAAGGTCCCTGAGCTCCAGAAAGGAACACAGCCCAGTCACACCATGATTTCAGCCTTTAAGACCCTAAGCAGAGAGCATCCAGACAAACTGTTCCTCATGGCCTCAAGGAAACAGTGAGATAATACATGTGCACTGTTTTAAGCAGCTAAGTTTGTCATAATTTGTTACACAGCAATGGAAAACTAACACAGACACAAGCTTATTTTCTCACACTGACTAATTTCCCTATGGCCCAGTTTGGATTTCGCACACCTCCTTCACAGAGCTTTTCCTTACAATATTCTCTCTTCTCTGAAATCCAACTGAAAACATTTCTTTTTTGGCATCTAATCCCATTACTTTATTATTTCATGTTTTATGCATATATATTGTCTTTGTGAAGATACCTTCTGCTATGGTCTGAATGCATGTGTCCCCCCAAAATCCATATGTTGAAGTCCTAACCCTCAAAGTGATGGTATTAGGAGGTGAGGCTTTTGGAAGGTGATCTGCCCTCATGAATGGAATTAGCACCCTTATAAAATAGACCCCAGAGACTAGCTCCGCCTTCTGCTATGTGAGGACACAGCAAAAACATGCCGTCTATGAGCCACAGAGTGGGCCCTCACCAGACACCAGATCTGTCAGCATCTTGATCTTGAACCTCCCAGCCTCTAGAACTGTGAGAATAATAAATTCTTCTTGTTTATAAGCTACCCAGCCTAAAGTATTTTGTTAGAACAGCCCAGACAAACTAACACATCTTCATTCATTCATTCATCTATTCATTCATCTGGTAAATACTAATTGGGTTTTATTTCTTATAAACCACTGAATCACTCTGTATACTTATTTCATTTTTTTTTTATTTCTTCTGATGGTTCTTCAGCTATTCCAAGATGAATTTCATGGTCAGTCATCAAAAACTTTCTAATTCAGAAAGTAAAGAAGTTAACCCATCTAAGTTAGCAAAAGGCTCAAACGAAAAGTATTTCTGATGAAATAAAATTCCTTTAAGTACTATATAAATTGCAATGATAAATAACACCTATTAGTAGTATTAAAAAAGATCATCTTATTAGAATGTGTTTGTGATCTCTATACATTTCCAACCTTTTATAGCATCTACCATTTAAATTAATGACATTCAAATTAACAAGACAACTTTGCAAGATGAATTATCAAAATCTATGAAATTTTAAATGACTCTTCATTCATCTTTCAATGAATGTACATTCATTTCATTTATCCGTTTAGTAAACTGTATTGTTTCTTACTGTACATCAGCTACCTTCCCCTGGAAGCACAAAGATGAGCAAGGTGCCAGCCCTACCCATGAGAAGCTCACAACCTAGGACAGAAGGGAGTCATGTAACTAAAATTAGAATACAGTACAGTAAGTACTGTAACGTGAGTACCAATAATGTTTGGGGCTGGACCTTGTTTTACTACACAGGTAAGCAAACGTGAGAACTACTTAAGTCAGGTGTACATGGGATAGCAAAGATTCTGGATTCCAGATGCTGCCCACATGCAGTACGCAATGTGAACATTTAATGTGCTCCTAAATTTTAATTCAATCAACTCTGGATCTTCTAGGAACTAATCAACCAGTTTCTGGTTTAGCCATAGCACAAAATAATAACATAAAGGCATATGTGCGAAAGAATATACAATAATCACAAAATCAGCAAAAACTTCTCCCCTTCGGTGACTTCTGTGTTTGGCTATATGATAGTGAATATTTGTAAGCCCTTTGCTGTGGAGAGAGCCCACCCCCTCGTCAATCAGCCGAGTAGAACCCTCAGTGCCAACTCCTGCCAAAGCTCTGGGAGACCTCCTGGGAAATGGTAGATTCCAACACCCAGACCTGTGTGGGTGCAGGAGGTAGGTGAAGAAGGGAAGGGGAAGGGAGGGAGGGTGAGGCAAGACAGCTCTCTGCCCAGTTGTCTTCCCATAACCATAAACAGAAGGCTGGGCCAAGAAACGGACAACAGCCGACTATGATAACATGGTCATCTCACAGGAACATAAGCTTAGCTTCCCCAACTACCTCAATGCATTTTTTTTTCAGCTGTCTTCTGAAGATCAGTAGATGTATTTCAGAACACTGTGTTTAATGTTATCTAAATACATTTGCATTAAAACAACTTTGCCATTCAGTTTGACTCTTTTTAACAGTAATTTAGTGTTGTAAAGAGCTATTCCTGGGGCCGGCCCGGTGGCGCACTGCTACAGTGCGCCGCTTGGGAGCGCGGCGGCGCTCCCGCCGAGGGTTCGGATCCCACATACAGACCGGTTCCCGCTCAC
>NW_007726494.1:12811-20334 GCF_000696425.1 Galeopterus variegatus | reverse complement strand
GTGGGATCCGAACCCTCGGTGGGAGTGCCGCCACGCTTCCCAAGCGGCGCACTATAGCAGTGCGCCACCGGGCCAGCCCAAGTCTCCAATTTCCTAATGCCACATATATTCTCATCTCTGTAGAGGTCATGTCTGGCACTTCCCCCCAGTTCCTGGTACAGGGCCAAGCATGCAAGAAGTCCTTGGGGGTGATGTTCTACAGTGACCTCAGACTGAACTTATCTTCTCTCCCCCTCTGCCACCACATCTGTACTGCTTATTTCATGCATGGAGGAGGCTCACCCTCTGCTATGGTTTGAATGTGTCCCCCAACACTCATGTGTTGGAAATTTAATCCTCAGTGCAGCAGTGTTGGGAGGTAGGGCCTCATGGGACTTGTTTAGGACATGAGGGCTCTGCCTTACAAATCAATTAATGCCACTATGAAGAGGGTTTGAGAAAGTGGGTTTGCACCTTTTCACCTTCCGCCATGTAAGGACGTAGCAAGATGGCCCTCACCAGATGCCTGCTTCTTGATCTTGGACTTCTCAGCCTCCAGAACTGTGAGAAATAAATTGCTGTTCTTTAAAAATTACTCAGTCTCAGGTACTCTGCTACAGCAGCACAAAACAGACTGAGACACTCTCCCTCATCACATCCAGGTAATCCTATCAACTAGTGCTTCTCAAGTCCACCCCACCTCCTTAACCCCTACTGCCACTGTCTCAGCTGCGCATGAATGAAGGGCATGGGAAGCCCATGTTGGGACATGAAACTGAACAGCAAGGTGGTCCTGTCCTATGAGGCTAGAAAGCTGGGGTTCTATCTGATAGTCAGCAGATGTATTTTAAACAGGGTAGTGACATGACCGGATGCATGTTTTGGAAAGATCACCTTGACTAGGAGTAGAGGCAGATGGGAGACAGTGAAGACAGCAGCCAGGAGACCCATTAGGAAGTTTTTGCAGTGTATCAAAATGACATGCAGTTTCTTGAATTACAGCTCTCTCTAGGCTCCTTTCCTCTGCCTTATTAACGATCTACAGCTGGTCCCCCAAGTAAACGCTCTCAGTACAGAGAAGGTATTTTCCTTAGCCTAATACCTAGGGCCCATTTCTTAAATACTTTCTTAACTTTAGAAAAAATTTCAAACAACAACAAGAATCATTTACAATTCCTACAACTCAATAGTAAAAAAACCTAATAACCCAATTAAGAAATGGGCTAAGTTTTTGTATAGACATTTCTCCAAAGAAGACATACAAATGGCCAACAGGTATACAAAAAGGTGTTTATTGTCACTAATCATCAGGTAAAGGCAAATCAAAATCATAATGAGAGGGCCGGCCTGGTGGCGCACTGCTATAGTGCACCGCTTGGGAAGCGCGGCGGCGCTCCCACCGAGGGTTCGGATCCCACATACAGACCGGTTCCCGCTCACTGGCTGAGCGAGGCGCGGGAGCAACACCGAGGGCTGTGATCCCGTTGCCGGTCCCGGTCCGGTACGGGGGCGACACTGAGGGTTGCGATCCATTGCCGGACACAGAAAAAGACAAAAAAAAAAAAAAATCATAATGAGATATCACTTTACACCTATCAGGATGGCAAATATATACATAAATACATTTATATAAATATATATATTTATAAAATATATATATTTATATATCACATATATTAAATATATATTTATATATATGTAAATATATATATTGTCTTTATATATATAAAGATAATAAGTGTTGAGGAGGATGTGGGGAAATTGGAACTTTTGTGTTCTGTTGGTGAGAATGGAAAATGGTGTAGCCACTAGGGAAAACAATTTAGATGTTCCTCAAAAAATTAAAAATAGATCCACCATTGATCCCACTTCTGGGTACTTACACAAAAGAATTGAAATCAGGATCGTCACACTCCCATGTTCATTGCAGCACTATTTACAATAGCCAAGATGTGGAAATAACCCAAATGTCCATCAACAGATGAATGAATAAAGAAAATGTGGTATAGACATACAATGGAACATTATTTACCCTTGAAAATGAAGGAAATTCTGCAATATACAACANAAAAAAAAAAAAAAAAAAAAGAGCTATTCCTCCCTGCCCCTAATGAAGAATTGTCAAATCTGAGATAACACATGTGAACGTCATGAATTATAAAAGGCTCAGAAGCTATTATTAGTACTAGTACCATCATCATCATCATTGTCATTATTAGCCACCAAGACCTTTTAAAAGGAGTATCTAATCAAAACAATGAATACTGTGCTTAAATACATATACTAGAATTCTTGTATGCCTTTTACAGGTTTTATAGATAGATGTGCATAATTAGTTTTTTCCCTCTCTTATAACAACAGTAAGATCATAAACACTACGTCTCAACAATCCCAGTCTTTGTAACACTACTAACTTTTCAAAGGGCTTCGACTCCTATTGAAAATTTTGATCATCACAGTCCTGTTAGATAAAGCAAGTATTATGAACCCTATTTTACACACAAAAACATTTAGACACAAGTTAAGTGACTATTAGTATGCTAAAATCATGTGTATTCATGATGCCACAATGACATGGATATATCAAAAGTCTTTGAAACTCAAGATGTTTACCACTTACCATGTTATCATTTTAATTATATGATTATTAACCACTTAGAGTACTGAAATGTTTACTCTCCTAATTACAAGTTTTCCCAACAATGTCAATAAAATTCAGAAAGGAGTTGAAAATTCATTCAATCTGCAAATATTTACTGAGTATCTATATGAGAGGTGAATAAAGCATGTAGGTGATACAAAAATCCTGGTTCCTGAACCCAGAAAGTTAAAAATAGGTGAGGGATATATACGTATACATACAGCTATTACCAAGTGAAACATGGTAAGAAGCACTATTAAAATAGGAAAGAAGGGAAAAGGAATTCAGAAGAGAAAGAGATGTCACTTGCGGATGAAAGTTCTACAAAGATATGAATGCAAGGCATTATTGTAAAATCTTCCTAAAATCAGCTCCTTCTCATCTCTCTTTTTATAGCTACAATGCCACCATTGTTTTGTCATTTTGTCCAAAAAATATGGAGTATCACCACAGGCTCTCTCCCTGGAGATCTGCTCTCCTGACTCCTCTCCCTGTGAGTTTCCTACCCACCCACCTCCACCCCACACACACATACTCACCCCACATACACACACAAACACACATATACACACACAAACACAGAGATTCACACATACACACACAAACACACTCAAATACACACACAGAGATACACATACACACATATACACACACAAACCCACACATCAGATACACACACACATATGCAGATACCCACATATACACACATACATATACACAGAGGTAGACACACACATCAAATACACACATGCACACACAGGTAGACACAGATATACATACACACGGTGTATGCACAGTCACACACCCCTCAACTCAGTTGCCAAAATTCTATCTTGGCTGAAGCTCTTGGTTCTGCCAGTGTTCAGGGTGATTCTCAGAAAAATCTTGAAGGATCCTGAGATACCAGGGGCAACTGCAACTTTTTATTCTCACAGTTAATATTGATTGCCACTCAAGCAAGGCACACCAAGACCTCTATGACCCTTGCAAAATATGGCCTGCACATTCACCACCAGGGAGCAGAGCACGTGAAGTCTGGAAACTCCTGGCATAAGGTCACCCTGTTTGGCAATCATGCCAGCTTGCTTTTATGTCTCTGTAAAAGAATGAAGAGGAAACTGAGCATTCAAGGTCCCAGATGAGATAAGAGAGTTGTGATTAGAGGTCACTGCAGACCACCATTGTGGTTCTGAGCAAAGCAGTAAAAAGGGTCCAAATTCCTCCACCTCCCCTTTGGGGACAACCACTCTGTCATCTGTCCCATGGCGGAGTGAGATGCCAGCTCTGGGGTCCAGGGCTACTAAGGGAATTGAAAAATCCCACCATAGGCAGAGGGCAGGACCAGCCCTGCTAATTTCTAAATAATGCTTGACCCTGCATTCGTGAGTGAATATAGAGATAGGAAAATCTTTTTGACCAGGCTCAGAATGTTGCAATTTGTCTCATTATGATTAAAATGCAATATAAAATGAAAGTACAGCTTGTTGAACTTTAACATAGTCTGTTCACAAATCTCTGACTGTTCCTGAGCATCTAACCTCAGTACAGGATGATCAGGCTGAGCACAGGCTCTTCACAGCACATCAACCACAGGTCCCCAGACCCCAGCCAAACTGGGATGCTCGCTGGACCCCAAACAGCACATGAAATAGAACTGTACCATAATTTTCCCTATGCAGTGCCCTTGCTGTACTAGCAGTAAGTTAAAAAGTAATTTCATTTGGCCCCTTAAAATTTGGAATTGCTTCTGAGATGACTGATAAATGATGCTTCTTTAAAATGCTTTCCAGATAAGTTTGAACTGATGTAAGTAAGCAGAGGCTCTAAAAAATCATTCTACATACTTAGTGCTACACTCAAATTTGACATAACTGTTCAGAAAATTGTCACTATTGCAACTAAATGTTAGGGGAGCCCACTAAGGGCCTTTGGTTGTCAGGGCTAGAGAATGGGAATCTCCTGAGTCGCATCCTTCCGACAGTCTTTTCTTAGCTCTCTCTATTCCTGGGCAACAAGAAGGGGACCTTTGAAAGAGACAGAACACGGAAGAAAGGAAGTATATTGAGCACGAGAGGAGACATTCCTTTACCTGGAACAGTGATTTTCAGCTTTTCATCCTCCCAGTCCAGCTGAGGCATAGGACACACACCAGCAGCAGCAGAGGGAAACACATTTTTAGCAGGGAAGGTTTGAAAAAGACTCTCAAACTAGATCAGCTGGTTGGGAATCTCTGGCTTTAAGAAAGAAGAAATTGATGAGTTAACTACGCGGACAGAAGCCTCAGATCTTTTCAGTTATTTGTGTACTTTGTTTTAATCCTAGCTATCCATGGAACAACCTTTGCATCTCCCCAAGTGTCACCCAGCACCTGCTACTGGTGGCAACTTGAAGAACCAACAGAATAAGTGGGTAAAGATGCTAAGTTGGGGACTTGATTTAGGAGCAGTATGTAAGTGTAGCACTGGAAAGTTATGAGTGCTTGTCAGAAGTCAGGAATCTTGATGCTTATTCTCGTCATTAACATTAAGTCTGTGTGTGACATGGAATGCGTCTCTGGTGAAAACCTCGTCAGGAATCAAGCAAGCTTTTCATTCATTCATTCACTCACTCAACGAACATGTCCTGAGCACTCACACAGAGCCAGGCTTTGACATCATTGTAAGGCTTGAGGGGCCTTTTGTAAGAACTAAAAATTACAAAACACTTTGAAAATATGATGTAATATATTGACAAAGACTCTCTCCTTAAACTAAAACTTTAGTTAGGCTCCTGAGTCCTGTGCCTGACTAGGCTCGACCTTGGGTTTCCTTTTCTGTCCTCTTTAAAAAAAATTTGTTCAGTTTAAGCAAGAATCCTCCTAAGTCCGTTTAGTGAAGATCCCCATCCTTGGTATCTGACCACCCTCTACACCTTATCACCTAGATCTGCCTTCAGCAATGATCCTACCGAGTAGTTTAACCAGAAACCCCTTCATCCTTAATGTTTCCTCTTAGTAATTTTCCATCCACTGACACCCTCACCCTGCGCCTCAGTTATAAACCTTCATTTGTCCTGTTGGAGACAGAGCGATTCTGCTACTGCAAGACCCCACTGCAGTGGTCCCTATTCCTATTTCATGTCCCCCCTTGAATAAAGTCTGCCTTACCATCTTTAACAAGTGTTTGAATACTTTTTTTCTTTAACAATACAATATTGAAATAGTACCAAAACACTGGTGGTTTTCACACATAATGAATTGGGTGATAAGTATCCTTACTTCTTCCCTCAAACACCTTTGGTTGCTAAAAGAACTCACCCTATGAATGAATGGCCTCAATTTCAATAGATGATATGAATATGGAAGAAGTTAAATATTTTTAAAGTTTAAAAATACATAGTAAATGGGAGTAAATACTAGTACAAACCCAAGGGAGGGCAATTTGATAGCTTCTATCACCAAGTATAATATTTTAATACAATAATTCCAGTTAGAGGATTTCTGCAGATATTCTTGCACATGTAAAATTATGTATGCTTATAAAAGAAAAACTTAAGCACATTTAAATTTTAAAGAGTTTATTTGAGCATTCAGTAATTCATGCATCAGGGCAACACCAGACCTCAATGGGCTAGCACTCTGGAGGAAAGGCTAAGAGAGGAAACTTTTATAGTGTTTGCAGAAGCAAGACAAAGAAAACAATTTTGACTGGTTACAGTTGAAAGTCCCTAGTTAGAGGTTAGTTGGCGGTTTCTGACTGATACATTTCCTAGTTTCGATTTACTGTTTACATTGGTTTTTGTTCACGCAGTAATTTAAAGTGCCAGAGCCACCCCAGTCTGATAGCTCCCCAATTACAACTTTTTTCAAGTATGCACAAGGATATGAAACTAGATATATTTATATATGGACATAAATAATAAGTCCACACAATGGAATGGTATACAAACTTTAAAAAGAATGAAGAAGCGCTATCAATATGAAACAATCCAAGGTATTGAAGGATAGAATATGCCACCCCAACATATGTCAGTTGGTGTAAGGATTATTTTGAGCTGAAGGCAATTGAGAAGAAGCAGATACAAGAAAAGCTCTCTGCCCTCCCCCTATTTGCCTAAAAAGCAGGACATAAATTTACAAAGATATTCCTCCTTCCCTCTCTGCAAGGAAAGACAAAATAGCTAATCACCAGAGATGAATTTAACCTTTATCAGCCTGGAGACGGCACCAAAGGAGTCTACATAACAAACTTACTAACTAGCCTTTATCTACTATTAGTTTCCCAGAATTTGCTGTACCTAGAGAAACAAGGTCCTTTTCCTTCGTCTTGTTCCTTCTCTAAAACTTAGTGTTCTTTGTTGAAGATGCTATACAAGCCAGAGTTCTAAGCTACTTCTTGGAGAATAATTCACTCCCTGGGTATTTTCCATTTATGTATAAGATGTACATGTTCATAAACCTCTGTTTGTTTTTCTCTTGTTAATCAGTCTTTTGTTACAGGGGCCCAGCCATGAACTAAGAAGGGTAGAGGGAAAATTATTTTTCCTTCCCCACAGTATCATTCAGTAAAAAACAGGGTTTACTATACACATATACTTATAAATAGATAGAACATGTCTAGCAGTTTGGACAAAAAAACTGGAAAACAGTGTCAAAGTTGCCTCTAGGGAGTGACTAAATGAATGGAGTGCAAAAGAATGAGGAGACTTAATTTTTGCATTTTGCCCAGAATGAATATACACACATATATGACATAAAAATATTTCCTTGGGTCGGCCCGGTGGCGCACTGGATAGTGCGCTGCTTGGGAAGCGCGGCGGCGCTCCCGCCCAAGGGTTCGGATCCCACATACAAACCGGTTCCCGCTCACTGGCTGAGCGAGGCGCGGGAGCAACGCCGAGGGTTGCGGTCCCGTTGCCGGTCCCC
>NW_007726494.1:5021-11811 GCF_000696425.1 Galeopterus variegatus | reverse complement strand
CTCAGAAAAATCTTGAAGGATCCTGAGATACCAGGGGCAACTGCAACTTTTTATTCTCACAGTTAATATTGATTGCCACTCAAGCAAGGCACACCAAGACCTCTATGACCCTTGCAAAATATGGCCTGCACATTCACCACCAGGGAGCAGAGCACGTGAAGTCTGGAAACTCCTGGCATAAGGTCACCCTGTTTGGCAATCATGCCAGCTTGCTTTTATGTCTCTGTAAAAGAATGAAGAGGAAACTGAGCATTCAAGGTCCCAGATGAGATAAGAGAGTTGTGATTAGAGGTCACTGCAGACCACCATTGTGGTTCTGAGCAAAGCAGTAAAAAGGGTCCAAATTCCTCCACCTCCCCTTTGGGGACAACCACTCTGTCATCTGTCCCATGGCGGAGTGAGATGCCAGCTCTGGGGTCCAGGGCTACTAAGGGAATTGAAAAATCCCACCATAGGCAGAGGGCAGGACCAGCCCTGCTAATTTCTAAATAATGCTTGACCCTGCATTCGTGAGTGAATATAGAGATAGGAAAATCTTTTTGACCAGGCTCAGAATGTTGCAATTTGTCTCATTATGATTAAAATGCAATATAAAATGAAAGTACAGCTTGTTGAACTTTAACATAGTCTGTTCACAAATCTCTGACTGTTCCTGAGCATCTAACCTCAGTACAGGATGATCAGGCTGAGCACAGGCTCTTCACAGCACATCAACCACAGGTCCCCAGACCCCAGCCAAACTGGGATGCTCGCTGGACCCCAAACAGCACATGAAATAGAACTGTACCATAATTTTCCCTATGCAGTGCCCTTGCTGTACTAGCAGTAAGTTAAAAAGTAATTTCATTTGGCCCCTTAAAATTTGGAATTGCTTCTGAGATGACTGATAAATGATGCTTCTTTAAAATGCTTTCCAGATAAGTTTGAACTGATGTAAGTAAGCAGAGGCTCTAAAAAATCATTCTACATACTTAGTGCTACACTCAAATTTGACATAACTGTTCAGAAAATTGTCACTATTGCAACTAAATGTTAGGGGAGCCCACTAAGGGCCTTTGGTTGTCAGGGCTAGAGAATGGGAATCTCCTGAGTCGCATCCTTCCGACAGTCTTTTCTTAGCTCTCTCTATTCCTGGGCAACAAGAAGGGGACCTTTGAAAGAGACAGAACACGGAAGAAAGGAAGTATATTGAGCACGAGAGGAGACATTCCTTTACCTGGAACAGTGATTTTCAGCTTTTCATCCTCCCAGTCCAGCTGAGGCATAGGACACACACCAGCAGCAGCAGAGGGAAACACATTTTTAGCAGGGAAGGTTTGAAAAAGACTCTCAAACTAGATCAGCTGGTTGGGAATCTCTGGCTTTAAGAAAGAAGAAATTGATGAGTTAACTACGCGGACAGAAGCCTCAGATCTTTTCAGTTATTTGTGTACTTTGTTTTAATCCTAGCTATCCATGGAACAACCTTTGCATCTCCCCAAGTGTCACCCAGCACCTGCTACTGGTGGCAACTTGAAGAACCAACAGAATAAGTGGGTAAAGATGCTAAGTTGGGGACTTGATTTAGGAGCAGTATGTAAGTGTAGCACTGGAAAGTTATGAGTGCTTGTCAGAAGTCAGGAATCTTGATGCTTATTCTCGTCATTAACATTAAGTCTGTGTGTGACATGGAATGCGTCTCTGGTGAAAACCTCGTCAGGAATCAAGCAAGCTTTTCATTCATTCATTCACTCACTCAACGAACATGTCCTGAGCACTCACACAGAGCCAGGCTTTGACATCATTGTAAGGCTTGAGGGGCCTTTTGTAAGAACTAAAAATTACAAAACACTTTGAAAATATGATGTAATATATTGACAAAGACTCTCTCCTTAAACTAAAACTTTAGTTAGGCTCCTGAGTCCTGTGCCTGACTAGGCTCGACCTTGGGTTTCCTTTTCTGTCCTCTTTAAAAAAAATTTGTTCAGTTTAAGCAAGAATCCTCCTAAGTCCGTTTAGTGAAGATCCCCATCCTTGGTATCTGACCACCCTCTACACCTTATCACCTAGATCTGCCTTCAGCAATGATCCTACCGAGTAGTTTTTCCTTTTCTGTCCTCTTTAAAAAAAATTTGTTCAGTTTAAGCAAGAATCCTCCTAAGTCCTTTAGTGAAGATCCCCATCCTTGGTATCTGACCACCCTCTACACCTTATCACCTAGATCTGCCTTCAGCAATGATCCTACCAAGTAGTGTAACCAGAAACCCCTTCATCCTTAATGTTTCCTCTTAGTAATTTTCCATCCACTGACACCCTCACCCTGCGCCTCAGTTATAAACCTTCATTTGTCCTGTTGGAGACAGAGCGATTCTGCTACTGCAAGACCCCACTGCAGTGGTCCCTATTCCTATTTCATGTCCCCCCTTGAATAAAGTCTGCCTTACCATCTTTAACAAGTGTTTGAATACTTTTTTTCTTTAACAATACAATATTGAAATAGTACCAAAACACTGGTGGTTTTCACACATAATGAATTGGGTGATAAGTATCCTTACTTCTTCCCTCAAACACCTTTGGTTGCTAAAAGAACTCACCCTATGAATGAATGGCCTCAATTTCAATAGATGATATGAATATGGAAGAAGTTAAATATTTTTAAAGTTTAAAAATACATAGTAAATGGGAGTAAATACTAGTACAAACCCAAGGGAGGGCAATTTGATAGCTTCTATCACCAAGTATAGTATTTTAATACAATAATTCCAGTTAGAGGATTTCTGCAGATATTCTTGCACATGTAAAATTATGTATGCTTATAAAATTTTAAATTTTAAAGAGTTTATTTGAGCATTCAGTAATTCATGCATCAGAGCAACACCAGACCTCAATGGGCTAGCACTCTGGAGGAAAGGCTAAGAGAAGAAACTTTTATAGTGTTTGCAGAAGCAAGACAAAGAAAACAATTTTGACTGGTTACAGTTGAAAGTCCCTAGTTAGAGGTTAGTTGGTGGTTTCTGACTGATACATTTCCTAGTTTCGATTTACTGTTTACATTGGTTTTTGTTCACGCAGTAATTTAAAGTGCCAGAGCCACCCCAGTCTGATGGCTCCCCAATTACAACTTTTTAAAACTATGCACGAGGATATGAAACTAGATATATTTATATATGGACATAAATAATAAGTCCACACAATGGAATGGTATACAAACTTTAAAAAGAATGAAGAAGCTCTATCAATATGAAACAATCCAAGGTATTGAAGGATAGAATATGCCACCCCAACATATGTCAGTTGGTGTAAGGATTATTTTGAGCTGAAGGCAATTGAGAAGAAGCAGATACAAGAAAAGCTCTCTGCCCTCCCCCTATTTGCCTAAAAAGCAGGACATAAATTTACAAAGATATTCCTCCTTCCCTCTCTGCAAGGAAAGACAAAGTAGCTAATCACCAGAGATGAATTTAACCTTTATCAGCCTGGAGATGGCACCAAAGGAGTCTACATAACAAACTTACTAACTAGCCTTTATCTAATATTAGTTTCCCAGAATTTGCTGTACCTAGAGAAACAAGGTCCTTTTCCTTCGTCTTGTTCCTTCTCTAAAACTTAGTGTCTTTGTTGAAGATGCTATACAAGCCAGAGTTCTAAGCTACTTCTTGGAGAATAATTCATTCCCTGGGTATTTTCCATTTATGTATAAGATGTACATGTTCATAAACCTCTGTTTGTTTTTCTCTTGTTAATCAGTCTTTTGTTACAGGGGCCCAGCCATGAACTAAGAAGGGTAGAGGGAAAATTATTTTTCCTTCCCCACAGTATCATTCAGTAAAAAACAGGGTTTACTATACACATATACTTATAAATAGATAGAACATGTCTAGCAGTTTGGACAAAAAAACTGGAAAACAGTGTCAAAGTTGAGAATATGCCACCCCAACATATGTCAGTTGGTGTAAGGATTATTTTGAGCTGAAGGCAATTGAGAAGAAGCAGATACAAGAAAAGCTCTCTGCCCTCCCCCTATTTGCCTAAAAAGCAGGACATAAATTTACAAAGATATTCCTCCTTCCCTCTCTGCAAGGAAAGACAAAGTAGCTAATCACCAGAGATGAATTTAACCTTTATCAGCCTGGAGATGGCACCAAAGGAGTCTACATAACAAACTTACTAACTAGCCTTTATCTACTATTAGTTTCCCAGAATTTGCTGTACCTAGAGAAACAAGGTCCTTTTCCTTCGTCTTGTTCCTTCTCTAAAACTTAGTGTCTTTGTTGAAGATGCTATACAAGCCAGAGTTCTAAGCTACTTCTTGGAGAATAATTCACTCCCTGGGTATTTTCCATTTATGTATAAGATGTACATGTTCATAAACCTCTGTTTGTTTTTCTCTTGTTAATCAGTCTTTTGTTACAGGGGCCCAGCCATGAACTAAGAAGGGTAGAGGGAAAATTATTTTTCCTTCCCCACAGTATCATTCAGTAAAAAACAGGGTTTACTATACACATATACTTATAAATAGATAGAACATGTCTAGCAGTTTGGACAAAAAAACTGGAAAACAGTGTCAAAGTTGCCTCTAGGGAGTGACTAAATGAATGGAGTGCAAAAGAAGGAGGAGACTTAATTTTTGCATTTTGCCCAGAATGAATATACACACATATATGACATAAAAATATTTCCAGCATCCCACCACTTCCTACCACTATGAGTCTTCCCGCCCTGGTCTAAGCCACTGTGATCTCTTCCCCAGACTCTTGCACAGACATGCTAGCAGCAATCCCTGCTCCCGCTCTCCAGTGGCTCCCTTATTTCACACAGAGTAAAAACCAAAGTTCCCCATCATCTGGCCCCCATGCCCCACCCCAGTCACCCACTCCCTTTGGAACCTCATCTCCTACTATTCTCCTCCTACTGCCCCTTCTCCAGACACACTTGTGTCTTTGCTGCACCTCAATAGCCTCTGTCCTACCTCAGAGCCCTTGCACTTGTTTTTCCTTCTGCCAGGAATACTCTTTCCCCATATACCTGCATGGCTCACCCCTCATCTACTGCAAATCTGAGCAAAAATCCCCTTCTCAATGAAGCCTGCCCCGACTACCCTATGTAGTATTTCTCAGGAGCACCTAAACCTACTTTTACCCTCGTTATTTTATTCCATAGCACTTAACACCTTCTAACACAATATTTATTATAATAAGTAATTTGTTTATTTTGATTATTAATAAATAGTCTAGTCTCTGCTAGAATGTAAGTTCCATGAAAGCAGGGATTTTTTCTGTTTGAATAACGTCTGTATTTCCTGTACCTAGAACAGTATCTGGCATATAGTATGTACCCAATAAACATTGCTGAAAGAATAAAATACTTATTGTATCTTTTGTATTTGTACACGACAATGTATTATCATTAAAAGTTAATAACATTTCAGAGAATAAGGAAATTACTTTTTGTTAAGAAACTACCTATCTTCAAAACTTTTGCTGTTCTCTATCACGCTTACCCAAATCAGAGTAATATAATGACTCTTCAGACTACCAGTGTTCTTGGTGAAAAAATGCACAAAGAATCATTTCTTCTGAAGACAAAAACCATATAGGAAATGGAAATAGTACAATTATAAAGCTATATCCCAAAATCAAGGACAGGCACCATTTTTTTTAAAAAAGGGATATACTCAAAGAAATCCCTTAAACTAGGCCCAAATTGAAAATGATTCTAAATTGGAATATATAATATAGCACCAGCAACTACAAAGGGGTTTATTATTTCTGTGTGAAGATAATCAGGCTGTTCCTTTGATAACTAATCTCTCCTGCCTCACGATACTTTTAATATAAATATATTTTAAGTGGGTGGGGGGTGCTGAATTTTATCTCAATTGATAATTAACAGGCAAGAATAGAAAACTTGGTATGGAGATACGCTGGGTGGAGACAGGTCTCTAGATTAGTAATAAGATTATAAGAGTTTGACTGTTCAGTTCCCATAAGGAACTACTACTCAAGCATGAGGCCTAAATAAGAGAGCAATTCCAGGGATGCCAGGAGAGAGAGGACAGAGCAAAGAACTTAGCAAGTCAAAGTAGGCATCATTGTGACCTAGAACCAAGGGTTTTAAACTAGAATTCATTTCATCAGCTCATCAGCCTGTTATTGAACCACACACATTAGCCAATAGTCAAAGAAAGCCCTACACATGTCTTTAGTTCACTAATAAAAATCTCTATATCTGATGCTACAGATTGGTCACCTAAGCACTATGTAGAATGGCAATCTATGTTTTTTCACTAATAAAAGGAATTTTCTATTTATTTAAAAATTCTGTTATATCACTATTAATGGAAAAAAATCCACTTCTGGCTATGATTGAGTAACTGGTACCAGACTAACCCTCCCACAGTAAACAATTATAAAATTGAGCAAAATATATGAAGCAACTGCTTTCAGACATTGGACAACAAGTATGCAGTGCTGTGATCCCAGGAAGAAGGGAAACATAAGAGGTGATTCACACAGTAGTCTTGATGTTTTGCCTGGAAACACTTTCTGAAACACAGGTAGAGAGGAAGAACCAAAACAAAGCATGTCATTTGCACTGCACTGGTGAGGCAGCAATCAGAATTCAGTGATGCTGAGGTGGCTGGAATTTGCAGTGAAGTGAGCCAAAGAGAAAGAAGCTGTTTATAGAAAGAGCTCTAAAATTTACCATAGGGGTCTTCTTGAGCCATTAGCTGCACATATGCAGGCCAAAACTCATAGAGAGTCCTGGAAGATAAGAGCTCCAGGAGAGTGTGAGCTGAATGAAGATTCTG
>NW_007726494.1:2742-3458 GCF_000696425.1 Galeopterus variegatus | reverse complement strand
CTGGACCTTCCAGATTCATTGCTAAGTCAAAATATGCTTAGGAAGTTTGTTAGAATGAAGTTCTCCTTATGGTATAGCTGGCTCTGGCCTATAAACTAAAATTTATATAGTAATAGAGTCCAACAAGCTAACGAGTATCTGCAAACTAAAGATTATTTAAGGCAAAATAGGATATAGTCAAATCTCCTTTTCTTTCACAGTGCTCAGGCTTTAATAGTAAATAGAGTGTTAAATACATCTGAGGTGGCTAGTAGAGAAAATAGCTAATATGATTTTTTTATAAACTTCAATTACACAAAAAAACTTTTGTCATACCCACGGAGTATAATACATCTCACTCTATAGTTCCAAAACTATATACTAGAGAAAAACAAATGAAAGAGATAACAGATGCCTTGAGTTTTGTTCTTTTTGGAAACAGTTTCTGGTACCCCCTTCAGTGTGTAAAATGGCAAGACACTCGTCAGCAACACAAATTTTCTAGCATGCCTCACTGCATAGAACGAAAAGCCCCAGGCAGCACAATTTGTGCCAAGGACATATGGCAGGGATTATGATTAGTTAGAGATGAAGATTCAATTTGACAGCCTCTCTTTTTACTGTTAGTCATTTTGGTGTTCACAGTGGTCAGAATTAATAGTCCAGGCCAGGTACGCTAGTGTATCGAATGTTGATTAAATAAAAAGAGAGCCAACCTTACATATAATTTCAGGCAA
>NW_007726494.1:0-971 GCF_000696425.1 Galeopterus variegatus | reverse complement strand
GAACTTGTTGTTGGGCACTGGGGGTTGGGATGGTAGGGGGAGGGTCCGGAAGAGGACACTGTGACTCTCGAGCCTGGGGCACAAGGACATGGAGGACAAGGGCTCTCCAGCTGTGGATGAGTAAGATTCTAGACATACTCATCTGCAAGTGTCAGCAGGTGTATGAAGATGAGAAAAGGGTACACGATATTAGGAAAACAAAAAATATTGCTTGATTGTACGAAAGTAACACAAATTATAGTCACTTATTTGATCATCATGTGAACCATTTGTTCCCAATTACAATGCTGTCCAAGAACAGATATGTAAACCGTGAAAGGTGCCAGGTCATTTTTACTATAGCTTTTTTTGATTATTTTAGTAAACTCGCTATACGTGTTCGTAATTATGGTTTGTTACTCATGTGCCATGATTATTTGTTCACAACACTGATTCCTTCTATTATTAGTAAATCATCTTATGCAGTACATGATTTGAATTTTTCAGACACCTATTAACTTTTATGGGAAAGAAAATGCCACACCAAAGAAAATGCCAAACATTGGTTAAAAACCAACCTAAATGTGAAAAATGGCACTACATTTCTGGGCAGGCCAAGATTAGTTAATGAAAGACAACAATCCAATTGTTCATATGGAAGTCAACCTCATGCATTTTAATCAAAGAAAGGGATCAAAGAGTGATTACTGACACTTCCTGGAAGATGTGGGTGCAGAGCAGATGTGGGAAGCACGTGTTTGCCGTTCCCTATCAGTAACCCTGGGTTTAGAGCACACGAGTACAAATAAAGAAAGAACAGAAAATATTTGCTAAGAAAATAAACTTCATTCTTCCCCGAAACCATGAGAAACTTTAGCACAGTGACCACTCTGGTCGTAGAGCACAGCACCTGGCATGTGGTAGATGCTTCGTTATTCACATATTCATTCAGCAAACACAAAGTATTTCAACTCATTAAATTCATTTCATTT
>NW_007726493.1:697062-700191 GCF_000696425.1 Galeopterus variegatus | reverse complement strand
AATTAAATGTTTTTCCTCACGATGGCCCAAATCTTTGTGTTTTGCCCGTCATATCTAATTCTGTCTTGTGGAGCAAGTCTACTTTCTTACCAAAAATACATTCTGTTTCCCTGGTGAACAATCAGCTTTGACAAGCAGCAAATTTGATCAACCATCTTCTCAAAGCAAGAAGCCCACCATACTGGGAAGTGTTCTTTCAAGTTCTTCTTGAATACCTTCAGTATCAGAGTGCTCATTACCTATCAAGGATTCTAGCTCTTAGCAGAGAGCCTTATATTAAGCCTGAAACTGCTTGTAGCTTTCACTTGGTTCTAGTTCTGAGACCTGATTATTAGTATTAACAAAGTGTATAGAGGCCCTGGTTTTGGAGTCAAACAGAAATCGATTCAAATCCAGACCGTGCTACTTAAAATGACCTTCGTTCATTTATCTCAACTAGTTTATTTAACTGTAAAATAGGGATAAAAGTAGAATCTGCCTCACAAGTTTTTTTGTTTGTTTAAAGAATGTGTTTAAAGCATGAGGCCTGGCACATAGTAAATGCTTAATAACTGGTCGATATGATTACGGATGTTAGACGTCAATTGAATATATTGCCTCAAAAAGCATTACATTATGATATGTGCCCTCTTCAGGGGAGGAGGGGAGAGAAAAGAAGTTGTGTGTCCTCACTGAGCTGTGCATGGATACGCACATGCCTTCTTTGAATGAAACGTATGTTAAGCACAGTAATGGTGTGTGGCCTCTCATCCAGGATGTGAGCAGGGTATAATCAAGGTGCCTCCCAGGGCGTATTTCTGCCTACTTAGGAGAGGAAGGAATTTGCTTTCCATTTACCAGACAGCAGGCCTGCATAATAAGAAGGGATTGATTTTCCTGGCATTCCATTAACTCTGGGTTTTTCAAGAGAGACTAATGCACTCTAGGGTGAGGTGAGTGGCATCATGTGGAAGCTGGAAAGGAACCCGAGCAGGAGTCACACTGGAATCATTGCTTTCAAAGGGAATGTCCTACCCTTTTACACATTTGCCTTGTCTGTTTTTTCAGTCTTTAAAGCGTGGCAGCTTGTACCTACATTTCTGATCTAGACACACATTTCATAACCAGCTGAGCTGCTGATCCAGTTAAATAATAATGAGTAGATTTTCATAAATCTAAACGTTTTCCCTCAGAAGAACCCAGTGGAAGGGGTTGCAGGGTGGCGGTCGGGATGAAGTCATCAGAGGCAATGTCAAAACCCATTTGATTGATGGTGCTAAACACTTGCCATCTGCAAACCACGGGTGGGAGGGAAAGAAAAATTTAGTTAACCTGCTGGTGGTTTTGTCCCCCTGGCACTCACACAGGTGAAAGATAGAAACTGAGAGGAGAAAATGCTGCCTTCCAGAGGGCAGAGGGATTTCTTCCCTATAAAAAAAAGAAGGCTGCATACTGGAAGTTTTTGTGGGAGATATAGTATAACCAGTAGTGTGATGGCTGATGTTGAACACCTGACTCTGGGGGCGGGGGGAGCCCTGATTTGTAGAAATTGCTCATTTCGTGGCATAAATATTCTTGCCATAGCTGATTTCCAGCTACCAACACAATGTCGCTGAGTGTGAAGTTTGGAGACACCGCTCCCACTCTTGTTATCCATACTCCCCCCCACCACACACCTGTCAACCATACCCCCCCCACCACACTATGTCAATTCTATGCATAGCAGCCCAAGTGGTCCTTCTGAAAACTAAACTAGATTATTTCATTTACCTCATAGGATTGTTGTGCATACTACAGTGTCTGGCACATGGCAAACATTCAATTTTTAACTTATTATTGCATTTAAATTTACAGGCTATTTACTCTACTATATGATTTCTAATATCAGATGTTGTTGGTTCTCGAAGACAAATGGCTTGTGCTTAGAACATGGCACCCACAATCATGAAGGTAGCTGAGTAGGTTTTCAGTTTCAGAGCAGAGGAGATGCTGGGCTGAAACACAAACAATGACTTCAGAAGAATTGTTTTAATAACTGAGTCCAATTTAGTTGTTTAATTTAGAAAGTGAAAGCTTTCCAATTTAGCAAAATGAAAAAGAAAGTCTGTCTTTTTTTTCTCCTTAGTAAACATTTATTCAATATCTATGCCCATCCCTGTGCTCATCTTTTAAAAATCGAAGCATAATTTACATACAGTCAAATTCATCCTTTTTGGTGTACAGTTCTGAGTGTTGACAAATGCATAGTGAGGTAACTGTCACCACTTAAGTTTACGTTTCTCTTGAGCAAAGTTTGGATTGCTGGGTCTACCTGTATTACAGAAAAACCTACATTTTAGAATATTCTTGAATAAATGCAGAACTATTACTGTTAAATCCATGACGTGTTGGAACTGAGTAAAGTGGATGGTCCTCCCCAATGTGGGTGAACATCATCCAATCTGCTGACAGCTTGGATAGAACAAAAAGCCCAAGGAAGGGCAATTAATTTTCTCTCTCTTTCTGAGCTGGGACATCATCTTCTCCTGCCCTTGGACATCGGTTCTCCCGGTCCTCCAGTCGTAGACAGTAGATATCTTGGCCTCTATAATTGCATGAGCTAATTCCTATAATAAATCTCCATATCTATAATATGTATATCTCATATATACATATATATCATGTATGTGTGTGTGTGTGCGCGTGTGTGCGTGTCTGTGTGTGTGTGTAGCGCCTATTGGTTCTGTTTCTCTGGAGAACTCTGACTAATCCATATGACAAACACTGATGTAAAGGGCAAAATCAGTCTATGCCTCGGAGGATCTATGTGCTTCAATCATTAGGAGGAGTGATTTGTAACTTAGCAAAGTCATTGCTCACAATGGCTCTATTCAAAATAACAAGTACTTAAAAATAGTTTGTTGGCCTTCCTTCTTAAGAAACATATTTGTTTACACGTATTGATTTGCTTTATAAGCATTTTTCCCACCGAGAGTACAAAAGTCCAGGCTGCTTAAACACCGTGATTACCTTGTAGTGGGCGACGTCTTTTGTGCTCTTACTGATCACCATGCCATGACCAAATTGCGCCCAAGGTCTTAATACAGGCTAAGGTGCTCCCTGCTTGTTTTTATTTTTGTTTTTTCTTAAGATAGTTCTTTATGGATGCAG
>NW_007726493.1:695310-696437 GCF_000696425.1 Galeopterus variegatus | reverse complement strand
TAAAAATAGTTTGTTGGCCTTCCTTCTTAAGAAACATATTTGTTTACACGTATTGATTTGCCTTATAAGCATTTTTCCCACCGAGAGTACAAAAGTCCAGGCTGCTTAAACACCGTGATTACCTTGTAGTGGGCGAGGTCTTTTGTGCTCTTACTGATCACCATGCCATGACCAAATTGCGCCCAAGGTCTTAATACAGGCAAAGGTGCTCCCTGCTTGTTTTTATTTTTGTTTTTTCTTAAGATAGTTCTTTATGGATGCAGAAAGTGCATTGAATTAACTATAACAATGGGAAAAAGACACATTTTCAACACTCCCGGCATAAATAAAACCTGCCCTTTTTTAACTTACATGGTCTTTTACTAGCACAGTCATAGCATTTTGTGGGCCTTTTATATTTTAAAAATTTTTACTATTGTTATGCTGCTTCTGCAGCAGCAGCAGCAGAATGATTCTCAACCTTGGCTGCATATAATAATTATAATGGATCTTTAAAAACAAACAAATAGGAACTATCCTATGGCCTACTCCAGAGCAGTTGAATTAAAAATCTCAGAGAGTAGAACCTAGGGATTAAAAAATTTTAAAACTCCCGCAAGATATTCTAATGTGCCATGTAGATTGAGAACCACCGTTCTACCTGTGCATATAACCTCCTGCTTAGTTTCGGAGGTCTTTCCTTGGAGGGGTGGGCAAGGCTGGGGGCAGCCCACTTGAGATAGAAGATTCCAGACTAGACTTAGAACACTTGTATTAGTTCCAGCTCTGGTGCCACCTAGCCATATGAATTTGGCCTCTTTGGGCATTAGCTTCAGGGCCAAGACAAGGATAAGGAGTATGGGTGTCTTGGGTGCAGAATTTAAGGAAACACTTTCAGGGATTTACTTTATCCTGAGAATAAGAGCCTCCTTAAATTTTGTGCCCCAAGTGTCTCATTTGCCTTACTCTATTCCCAGGTCTGCTTAATTTCCTCATCTGTGAAATGAGGAGATGGGTTTGACTGTCTCTATAGTCCTTCCCACTGCTAATATTTTATATACCAAACCTAAAGCTGAGGCTAACATAGAATACATCAAAGTAAGACTTGAATAATTATCCAGTTGAGTTTGATCAATAGCCATGCTGAG
>NW_007726493.1:685160-695224 GCF_000696425.1 Galeopterus variegatus | reverse complement strand
TTTTTTTTTTTTTTTGCTCTGTATTTCAGGAAGGTTGTAGGGACAATGTTCAGTCACCTGTACCTTAATTATGTCAACAGTCCTCAGCCCACTGGCTCTAATACTTTTCTTTGACTCTCAACCCGGGTCATCCACAAATTGCCATGTCATCTCTTTCCCTGTGATGATACATTCATTTGTGCAATCTAAAAATTCTCAAAATGTGTGGTTTGGTGCGGGAGGGTAGTGTTAAGTTGTACAACTAGCTGTGCCCCCTAGGGGTGATATTTATTTTATTTTAAATTTCAAATAACTTGAAAGGAGGGCTTGGGTCAGTGGCATGCAGAGTTGACTCCTACTGTATGGTAAGAGCTGATTGTTAAAATTTCAAGAATTTGGTAAGCTGCTTGTTAAAATATAGCATCATTAAAAATTAAGTTATATCTGAACAGATGAATGAGTAACAAGATTAAAATGGTAATCAGCAGTCTCCCAGCAAAGAAAAGCCCAGGACTGGATGGCCTCACTGCTGAATTCTACCAAACATCTAAAGAAGAATTAATATCACTTTTTTCAAACTATTCCAGAAAATCAAAGCAGAGACCATTCTCCCAAACTCATTCTAAGAAGCCAGTATCACCCAGATACCAAAATCAGACAAGGACACAATAAGAAGGAAAGCTACAGTACAGTGTCACTGATGAACCTAAATACAAAAAGTCTCAATAAAATACTAGCACACCAAATTCAACAGCACGTCAGAAAGATTATATACCATGATCAAGTGGCATTTATGCCAGGGATACAAAGATGGTTCAACATACACAAATAAATAAATACGATATACCACATCAACAAAATGAAATACAAAAACCATATGATCATCTCGATAGACACAGAAAAAGCATTTGATAAAATTCAACATTGCTTCATGATAAAAACTCTCAAATTAGGTGTAGAAGGAAAGTATCTCAACATAATAAAGGCCATATATGACAAACCCACAGCTAACATCATGCAGAAATGGGGAAGTTGAATGCTTTTCGCCTAAGAACAGGAGCAAGACAAAGATGACCACTTCCACCACTCCTATTTAACACAGTACTAAAAGTTCTAGCCAGAGCAATTAGGCAAGGGAAAGAAATAAAGGGCATCCAAATTGGGAAAGAGGAAGTCAAATTATCCCTGTTTGCAGACAACATGCTCATATATATAGAAAAACCTAAAGACTCCACCAAAAAACTCTTAGAACTGATAAATGAATTCATAAAGTTGCAGGATAAAAAGTCAACATACAAAAATCAGTAGCCTTTCTATACACCAACAACGAACTAGCTGAAAAAGAAATCAAGAAAGTGATCACGTTTACAATCACTACCAAAAAACTAAAATACCTTGGAATAAATTTATCCAAGGAGGTGAATGATTTCTACAATGAAAATGACAAAACACTGATGAAAGAAATTAAATAGGACACACAAAAAATATAGACATTCCATGTTTATATTAGTCTGTTTTCTGTCACTTATAATGGAATACCTAAAACTGGGTAATTTACAAGAAAATGAAATTTATTTCTTATAGTTTTGAAGGCTAGGAAGTCCATGGTCCAGGGACACATCTGATGAGGGCCTTCTTCTTGGTGGGAACTCTACAGGGTCCTGTGGTGACCAGGGTGTCACATGGAGAGAGAATGAGCTGAGCAAAAGAGCAAACCTTCTCACTTGCTTTCCATGTAAAGCCATCACAACCACTCTTTTTCCACAAATGGATAAATCCATTCATGAGGGCACAGTCCTCACAATCGAATCACCTCTTAAAAGACCCACCTTTCAAATACCATAGTTAGATTTCCCACTCTTTTAGCACTGTTAAAATGGGTGTCAGGCTTCACTGAGTTTTGGTTGGACATTCAATCCACAGCATTGTTCATGGATTGGAAGCACTAACATTGTCAAAAGACCACACTATCCAAAGCAATCTACATATTCAATGCAATCCCTATCAAAACATCAATGAAATTCTTCACAGAAATAGAAAAAACAATCCTAAAATTCATATGGAACCACAAAAGACCCCAAATAGCCAAAGCAATCCTGAGCAAAAAGCACAAAACTGGAGGCATTACACTATCTGAGTTCAAAATACATTACAAAGCTGTAGTAATCAACACATCATGATACTGGCATAAAAACAGACACATAGTACAATAAAATATAATACAGAACCCAGAAATAAATCCATGTATTTACAACCAACTGATCTTTGACAAAGGTGCTGAGAACATACATTGAGGAAAGGATAGCCTCTTCAATAAATAGTGCTGGGAAAACTGGATATCCATGTGCAGAAGAAAAAACTAGACCCCTATCACTTAACATATATAAAAATCAACTTAAAGTGGATTAAAGACTTAAACCTAAGTCCTAAAACTATAAAACTCCTAGAAAAAAACATAGGGGAACACAAATTTTATGGAGAAGACATCTAAAGCACAGGCAACAAAAGCAAAAATAGACAAATGGAATTATATCTAACTAAAAAACTTCTGCACAGCAAAAGAAATAATCAACAGAGCAAAGGGGCAACCAGCAAAATGCGAGAAAGTATTTGCAAACTGTTCATTCCGCAAGGGATTAATATCCAGAATATGCAAAGAACTTAAACAACTGGACAGCAAGAAACCACAAATAATCTGATTAAAAAACGGGCAAATGGACTGAATAGATGCTTCTCAAAAGAAGACATACAAATGGCCAACATTTATATGAAAAATGCTCAACATCACTAAGCATCAGGGAAATGCAAATCAAAACCACATTAAAATATCATCTCACCCCAGTTAGAATGGCTGTTATCAAAAAGACAAAATATAACAAATACTGGTGAGGATGCAGAGAAAGGGGAACTCTTATACATTGTTTGTGGGAATGGAAATTAGTACAGCGATTATGGAAAACTGTATGGTGGTTCCTCAAAAAACTAAAACTAGAACTACCATATGACCCAACAGTCCCACTGCTGGGTATTTATCCAAAGGAATGGAAATTAGCATACCAAAGAGATATCTGCACCCCCATATTTATTGCAGCACTATTCACAATAGCCAAGACATGGAATCAACCTAGGTATCTATCAATGGGTGAATGGATAAAGAAAATGTGGTATGTATACACAATGCAATACTATTCAGCTATGAAAAAGAATGAAATCCTGTCATTTGTGGCAACATAGATGAACCTGGAACACATTACATTAAGTGAAATCAGGCAAAGAAAGATAAATACCTCACATTCTCACTTATATGTGGGAGCTAAAAAAAAAAAAAGCTGAGCTTTTAGAAGTAGAGAGTAGAATTGTGGTTACTAGAGGCTGGGAAGGGGAGTAGGATACTGAGAGGTTGGTTAATGGACACAAAATTACAGTTAAATCAGAAAAGTAAGTTCTAGTGGTGTACAGTAGAACCAGGCATCTATAATTAACGACCACTTATTGTATGTTCTCAGATGGTTAGAAGAGAGAAGCTTAAATGCTCTCATCACAAAGAAATGATAAATTTTTGTGATATGATATGAATTTGCTAACTGCCCTGATTTGATCTTACACATTGTATACATGTATTAAAATATAATTCTGTATCCCATAAATATGTACAATCAATATGTTTCAATTAAAAAATAAACACATTCCTAAAAATTAAATTAAACTTATAATTGAATGTAATGTATAACTTATACATTACATTAAAAACAAAGGTAATACATACTAAAAATTCTTCACTTAATTTTTTTACTATTATCATGTTCTTGAGGTTATTTACATCTAGTGTATCTGTATGGTAGAAATACTAAGTAATGGTATGCTACTGTGCATCTCTTCCCAACTCTGTATTCAATGATATCATATGGCAGCTGGAAATCAGCCACAGTGGGAGTATTTACACCATGGAAATTGGCAGTTGCTACACATCAGGGCTTTTTCCCTTGGAGATCCGGTTGCTAAACATTTACCAGCACACCATTGGCTTGAATTAACTGAAAAGCTGAAAAATACAGTATTTGTGAATTTTCCTTGCCCTATTTATATAAAGTAGTTTCATGTAGTGGAAAGAGCTCTGCATTGACCAGTTCTGCTAGTAACTTGAGAACACCATCTCTGTCTCTCAATTTCACCCCTATCTGCAGCAAGCAAGAGTATAATACTTTCCCTTGTTATCCCATAGGAATACTGTGAAAACAAAAATTCATCTTTAACTCTTAAAAATAGTTCTGTGGTTTATTATTTGTGGTTTAATAAAAAGGCTTCGAAAAGGTGAATACCTTATGTAAACACAAGGCATTGTTAGAAAGGATCACAGTTTCAAGGGAATAGTTAACAGATATGAAGGCATAAAGCTAGGAAATAAAAAAAATGTAACTTTTTCCACTTTTGCTATTTTCTTTACCTCAGTGTTTGGCTGGATGAGAGGAGTGACAGAACAGCATTCCTGTGCCTATCTTTGGCACCTGTGTCCTTGGGGGAATCCTTGATAAACTGAAGTAGCTCTTCAGGTGGCAAATTTTGGTTATGCTGGGAAACTTGAGTGGCTGAATAAACTCATGGCTAAAACTAAAGGTTATTAATAACTCAGAATTTTATGTTAAAATTATTTATTTGTAGGCATTTTTTTTCACAAACACAGAAATGTGTGAACAAAATGTAAAGGGATTCGTTCAGCACCTAATCTTGTGATTCATTTGTTGGAGCAAAGTGGTAAGGTGCCACCTTGCCTCCTTCCTCAACTCTTACACTTGATCCGCAGTTGTGAACTGTGAGTTTGGGCCAGAGAGGGACAATGTCTGCTCCTGATTCCTGCCACTTATGGCCATTAGACACAGTCTTGAGTGGTCTGAACCCAGCTGTGGACTACAGACCCATGTGGAAGGTGAAAGTTAGGGCAAGAAGTCTAAATCCATTTTAACTCCCAAAGCTTTGTAGGATAAAGAGTGACTATTTTTCAAATCCATCCAGACACTGTTATAAATCAAACACAATTTCACTTCAAAGGCTGAATCCATACTGTCTTTGGGTCATGAGGGGCATCTTATGTTTGCAGAAGTCGTGTTCTGGCCAAGGCACCCAGCTGAGGGGGTTCATTTGAGGGCTGAAAGCCAGCCCCAATTCTCCTCTATACCTTGGAGCTAAGTCAGCCCTAAGAGGAACTGACACTATTTTCTACTTGATCCATCTAGAAAGTCCTCATTTCATAAAGGCCTGCAGGTAGTGGCAGGGACTCTGTAGGCATTACATATGTTTTCAATCAACAGATATTAATAAACAAGTACCAGAGTACAGGTGTCCAATGGTTTTTTGCTATCAGAAAAAGAGGTCTTTATGCCCCAGAGCATTGGAAAAACCTGGGCGAGATTTTCAATCTGTCTGGACTGACATTTCCCATTCTCCTGTGAAGCGTGTGTGTGCACGCGCATGCATGCACATGTGTTTGAATGGGGTTGCAAAGCTCACCTTCTAATAGAGATCAGAGTAACTGGCTTTTACCAGTCTCTATCTGTCCTTAGGCTCCAGGGAAGATTCTACTAACATTACAGTTGTCATACATTCACCCACAACCAACCATTTAGCTTTTGCTGCATAATAAGACACCCCAGAACTTATGTTAAAGCAACAAACTTTTATTATTTCTCATGATTTTGTGGGTCAGATGGACCAGCTCGATTGGGGCTAGATGGTCTAGAATGGCCTCACTTACATATCTGGTAGTTGGCTCAGTGTCAGCTGGGGCCATGGGAGTACTTGGTCATGTGTGTTTCATCACCCAGCAGACTAGCTTGGGCTTATTCACATGGTAATGGTAGTGAGTTTCCCAAAAGCAGCAAGAGAGCAAGCCCGGATGGGCAAGGAGTTGGACAGTTTCTTCTTGTATCATGTTTGCTAAAGCCTCACTGGAAAAGCAAGGAACAAGTCCAGCCCAGAGACAGAGTGGGAGGACACAGCCAAAGAGCCTGGTTAGAAATTGCGGCCACAATTACAAATTATTACACTCACTGATTTTAAAGACATTAGAGAACAAAATATCAATTCCAGTTTTCATTAGAGAGAAAGAACTGTTTCCTGCTTTGCCTAATATTATGGCTATGTAATTTTAAATTTTTTAGTAACTATATTTAAAAGGGTAAAAAGAATAGATAAAATTAATATTCATAATGTATTTTATTTAACCCAATATATTCAATGTTATCATTAAAACATGTAATCAGTATAAAGAATTATGAGATATTCTTTTTCTTTTTTTTATACTAAGCTTCCCAAACCTGGTGCATATTTTATATCTACAGCACATCTAAATTTGGACTAGCTACATTTTAGGTGCAAAAGCCACATGTGTCTAGTGGCTACCACCATGGACAGCACGCGTTGAGAATATAGACTTTATTTACATGAGGAAACTGAGGCTCAGAGAGGATAAGCAGTTTACCCAGGGTTATATGGCTGGTGAATTGCTGAGCCAGGATTCAACCTCAAGCTTGTCTGACACCAAAGGCTTTGCTCTTTCCACTACACCACATTGGCTGCATCAATGGGCATGACCTTTTGGGGGGTGTGGAGGAAGCACGTGTATCATACTACTGCCTCTAAGATGTAGACCACGGTAGCCTACTGGGTATAATTCTCTCTCTGACTTTCAAGGCCTTCTGCAATTTAGCCTTTACCCTATCCATTCATTCCCAGTGTTCTCCATTCATGCTATTCTCCCTTCCCATTCTGCACACATACCACGTTAACCTGGGGAGACATGTCTCACTCCTGTACTACCTACCCTTTGGGGCTCACTCCCTCAACTCTTTGATGTGCATGTGCTGTTCTTGCTTTCCTGGTGGTGTTTTTTCTCCAGGAAGACTGTGAGTTTCTCAGGAGTAAGAGCTATTTCAATGATTTCTGTAGTGGTTTGAATGTCTCCCCCAAACTGATTGAGGCTTGAATTGTGTTCCCCAAGTTTTATGTATTAGAAACTTGGCCCCCACTGTGACTGTTAAGGGGGTGAGAAATCCTATTATGGTAATTGAAAGGTGGAGCCTTGAAGAGGTGATTAGATGGTAGGACTGTGCAGTAATGAATGGATTAAAAATGGTGGTCAGGGGCATGAGGGCTTTGAAAGGAGAGTGAATGAAGATTTGCTCTCTATTCTCTCTCTGCTCCCACCATCTTGCAATGTGAGACCCCTGGGTCACTGTCACCACCACCAAGATGCTCACCAGATGTGTTGCCTGGACTTTGGACTTCCTAGCCTCTGAAACTGTAAGCAAATAAATTTTGTTTTCTTTAAAAATCACCCAGTTCTAGGTATTTTGTTATAAGCAACAGAAACAGACTAACACAATTTCTCTCTTATTTTCCACACAACATTTTGTATACTTCTCTCTTGGTAGTGAGAGAGCTCAGTAACTCAGTGATCCATCTGAGTTAACATCAGAGGAAGAACCAAGGCTGCTCAAAAGAAGGATTTAACGTCCCTAGGGACATAAGCCTAAAGACATTCGTTGATGGCCTCCAAGACACCTGCTTCCTCTGAAAGGGAAGGAAGGCAGCTGGCTGACCTCATGACTGTGCTACGGGCACAGGGCAGCCTGGTACGTCAGAGGCCCTCAATAGACGTTTGCTGGAAGAATGAATCCACTATACTTCTAAGTCAATTTGAGCCCAAAGCAAGGAGGTATTGACAGACTTCCCAGCACACTCACAAAATTGATAAGCATACCATTTTTAAAACATTAAGCAAATTCTAAGTGTGAACTTGGTGGCAGAATGAAAATGGATATTAATCATTGACAATTAAAATAGCATTTAAAACTGTGCAGTCTCTAATTAATCTTTTCTAACATTATACCTATTTTTCTATGTGAAGAGATATGTTTTCCACCTTTTTTTACGTTTCCCTAGTGAAAAAAAAATAGCAATTAAAGACTGTTTAACTTCTGATTGATTCTTTACAACACTTTTATTTTTTTCTGTTTGAAGAGAGTATATTTTTTGGCTTTTTCTGTTTTTCTCTGATAAAACATTTGAACAGTTTTGGTTCTTGAGTTTTTTTTCTTTCCTTGTAATTAAGCTGATTAGAATCCCTTATGAAGTGGAAACAATTGGTTTCACGTATGCTGGTATACAGTGACCCACAGAGCTGTAAGTGTTTACGTGTTTCTCATTTCCTTGTGGAAATTCTTAGACTTTGCTAGATAAAGATCTGGCAGACTCTAATCTGGTGAACATCACAGGCTTTGGTTATCAAACATGGCTGTATCCTGTTCAGTGGCTTCTGGGATGAAGTAGCGTATTTTACAGTTTTGTACAGAACAAACTTTGAAGAGCCTCCCCAGCACCCATTTCCTCTTGCCTGTTTCTAACGGCACTCGGGTTTTTGTTCAGGGCTACCTCCACCCCCATGCAGAGCTGAGGTTTAGGGAAGCTGACCCACCTCCAGCTGCAGTGTGGGCCTGATTGGTCTCTGCGTACTCCTGCTCCCTTGCCATAGAGATTAGTTTAGGAATCCAGACCTTAGATAATCAGTGGGTGGCATTCTCAGGCGAATGGGATTGGTTCAGGAGTGGCATGTGACCAAATTCTGGTCAGTGAGATGAAATGAAGGTTTCGTAGGCACTTCAGGATAAGAGGGTTCCTACTATTTATTTATTTATTTATTTATTTATTCATTCATTCATTCATTTATTATTGGTTACGAATATTGATGGGGTACGAAGCTGACTGTCACCAATTGTGCCCAAGATGTGATAGCCAGATCAATACTGACTGCATGCCTATTACCACAAATTGTGATTAAACTCCGTGTCCCCCATCCAATTCATCCTTGACCTCTCTTTCTCTACTCCTTTCCCCCACCCCACTTTGCAACCATAGGTATGCTAGATTCCTACGATTAAGAGTGGTTTTACTGGATGAGATGGTACCTCTTCCTGTGGTGGTGGTTCCAGCTAAATTGCAAGGCCAGGAAATGCCACAGTCACCTTGCTGTCAGCCTTAGTACATTGCCAAACCATGAAAGAAGGAGGAGCCAAGCAGTTCATAGAGAGGCAGATTTGCAGGCTGCTGGAACCACACCTGATGCCTACCCAGCATCTGGACTTTTTCAGTTAAATGAACCAATAAATCCCCTTTAGGGTACAAGCCAGTAGAAGTAGAGTTTTCTGTTACAGCCAAAAGCATTTTTACCAATAGAGACAATTTTACCAAAGAAATGTGAATCATAAAATAAATACTCAGTCTTATGAAATATAAACATAAAAGTGGCAGTATATATAGAAAATAAAATACAGAGCAGGCCTAGGTGTAGTACGGTTCTCCCTTCCTCTATCTTCCAAATGCAGAGACAAGTCAGAGAGTTTTGACAAAGCTTGTAAGTGGCGGAGTCAGAATAAGTGCTAGGCTGATAAACCGCGTGCGTGTGTGTGTGTATAAAAAGCTGAACTTTGATAAATTCCTTCATACAAACCCTATGGGCAACCTGATACCAGACATAACCATTACCTAACGTTAACAGCTAATCCCAAGGCCTCCTACTCTGTTGCTATAGTTCTTACATAATATTTGAACAGGGAATAGTTCTGTGTGTCTCCTTGTTTTTCTATACAAGGTTCTGTCTTGATAACCTTGCCATTTTTCTTTAAGTGGCTAAGAAGATATGTCCTCCACTTGCCTACACATGCGCATGGTACCCTGATACAAATAATGTAGTCATATTCTAACTAGATATCCTTCTCTATCTCCAAGCAATTTGTCCAGATATTTTCCTAAACACAGAGAATTCTTCTGCCAAGAATTCTAGTGACAGTTGTCAGGCAATAAAATCTCAATTTCCTGGCTATAAATGAACAAATGAACAGTGTCTCCACTGATAGATGATGTCATATTGTACACAGATCCACTGCAACTCTCTTGAAGAATCTGTTGGAACCCCGATTTAGAGAGCTACTACCTTTATTTTTAAAAAAGGACTCTGAGAGCTGACCCTGTGGCTCACTCAGGAGAGTGCGGCGCTGGGAGTGCTGCGGTCGCGGGTTTGGATCCTATATAGG
>NW_007726493.1:683381-684860 GCF_000696425.1 Galeopterus variegatus | reverse complement strand
CATATTGTACACAGATCCACTGCAACTCTCTTGAAGAATCTGTTGGAACCCCGATTTAGAGAGCTACTACCTTTATTTTTAAAAAAGGACTCTGAGAGCTGACCCTGTGGCTCACTCAGGAGAGTGCGGCGCTGGGAGTGCTGCGGTCGCGGGTTTGGATCCTATATAGGGATGGCCGGTGCGCTCACTGGTTGAGCGCGGTGTGGGCAACACCAAAGCCGAGGGTTGCAATCCCCTTACCGGTCTCAAAAAAAAAAAAAAAAAAAGACTCTGAACTTTCCGAATTTAAATAATTAGAATGGAATATTTTAAAAACTTTTCTCCATATCCAACAATGGGTATCACATTATTATTTACCAAGCAAGTATTATTGTGACACATTGCCAAGAACTGATAATATGGCCATAGCAGAGTTACACTTGCCTAACGATTTTATCCTGAAGTTTCTTTTTTAAAAATTGGCTTATAATTCCACAAGGACAATTAACATTTGGGACTTTAGAGGAGAAAGTACTCACCGTAGCCTAGAATAATTGAGAAGGTTTCAGCAGTGAAACCTGAGTTGGCCAGATAGAATTTAGCTGGGAGAGAGAAAGCGGAAAGGTATTCTTATCTAGGGGAATGTGGTGATGAGCATGCATGGAGCATACTTCAGGAATAGCTGACCAGTCTGGCTGGAGCAGAGAACAAGGGGAAATCCTTTTTGAAAGAAAATGTTGTAGAAAATCTTAAAACCCAAACTAAGAAGCTTAGGTTTTCTTCCTTCTGTAGACATTAGGGAGCCTAGCACTGGAGGCTGGTGGGAGGGATGAGAGCTTCCAGAAGGTGAACCTGGGCCCATGTCAGATAAAGTGACGTGGTCTGTGTGCGGCTGGAACAGCTTGACTTTAGGAGTGGAAGGAAGAGTGGAAATGATGAGCCAGAGTCAGAGATGTTAGGGAGAAGATTTGGTAGCTCTTGGGGACCAACTGGAAAAAGAAGTCCAGATAGAGAGGGCATCCAGGAGGATTCCAAGATTCCTAGCCTCCAGGATGGGCAGATGAAACTCCCCTTGCAAAAATCAGGAAATTCAGAAAAAGGAGCCAGAATTAGGAGGTAAGAAAATGAATTTGTTCTCTGACAGAGTTTGGGGTGACAGTAAGGCAGTGAGGTAGCTGTAAGTAATGGGAGGTGAGAAGAACAGTCAGAGGTGGAAAGAAGGAACTGGGACCTGTCGCCTTCTCAACAGCGATTCCCCCTTCCTTCCTAATGGAATCCCACCAGTGTTTGGGTGGCAATGTGCCCAGCTGGAGGGGATAAACCATGATTGTTCTATGCTCAAATATGGTGGTACCTCCCCTCCCTTTGATTGGTCAAGGGGTGACAGTGTGATCTAATTCTGGCCCATCACACTAAAGGGCTTCTGTGAGGTATTTTTCTTCCTAATAAAAGAGACCTCCATAAGGAGAAGGTTATTTGCTTCCATTTCGTTCCTTCTTG
>NW_007726493.1:679056-682673 GCF_000696425.1 Galeopterus variegatus | reverse complement strand
CAGTGTGATCTAATTCTGGCCCATCACACTAAAGGGCTTCTGTGAGGTATTTTTCTTCCTAATAAAAGAGACCTCCATAAGGAGAAGGTTATTTGCTTCCATTTCGTTCCTTCTTGCTTGTGACCCTTTCAGGGGAGTGTGGGATCTCTGGAGCGGGACAGCCATCTTGAGAGATGTGGTGACACCGTGGTGATGATGAAGCAGAAACATGGTAAGAACCTTTAGTCACTGGCGGCCTTGTTGATCCGCTGACCCAAGCCTGGAATCACCCACCTCCAGACTTCTTGGTACAGATAAATTCATTAAATGTCTTTATTATTTAAGTCACTGTCAGCTGGCATCTTATTACTTTCAGCTATATCTTAACTGATATAGATGAGCTGCAATTATTAATGCCTGTGACAATGGATATGATCTGAGGGGGAGGAAAGAAAGCCTGGAGACATACCCATATTGAGGAGATGGAAGCTTTTTGCTAATAAAACTTCAAGGTTTTTAATCTTAAAAACTACATAGAAAAGTTGATGTAATCTTGAAAACATACCCCTCCTCCCCCAATGCACATATCTGACAACCTCCTTCCTCAGACCACTCCTTGCACATTTTCCCAAGAGCATATGTTTCAAACGAAAGGTCAGAAAAGAGATCGGTTTCAGTTTGGAGCTACAGGAGGGTGATTATTTCTCTAATGTGATTTGCTTCCTGTTGCTAAAACACAGTCCCTCCAAATGAGATTGTTTGCTAAGTGAGGCATCTCCTTCTTTTCTCCCTTGGATGAATTAGGGAGCAAGAAGAATCAGTCTGAGGCTCCTCACTGTGATGACTGAGAAGCTTTATTTATTTCCTGTGGATAGTGGCCTGCCACCAGAGAGGCCACAGGCTGTAGTGACAGAGCTGACTCATAGGGTAGGGTGAAAATGGCTTGGATCTCTGACAGAGGTAAGCAGTGTCCGGTTCCTCCTGGGGGGAGGAGGGAGAGGTTATGGCAGAGAATGCCTTATCTATTCCACTGAGCGATTAATGCCACTGTTTTTCTTGAAAATGTATTTTCTCTTAAGGCATTGAAGATAATTTAGCCATCTTGACAGAATGTACTAATGACCTCTAATGTACACATTCTTTTAATAAATGAACAGGCATGAGAAAATTGCCAGATATTAAACAGAGTCCCACGTGTCTTATCTGAGTCTATAATGGCCCTATCAAGTGACCTAAGTGAAAGAAATGTGACTCTTCAGAGGTTAAAGGAGTCTATTTTTCCTTAGTGCAATATAAATTCGCTACTAGGAAAAACAGTAATTCATTGGTCTATCCTAGGAAATATTTAAAGCGGGGCCATATCTCAAGTTAAGTGATGCATGTCCTATTGGTAGCAAAGAAAACATGAAATAGGTGCCTCTGTGCATTGTGGATTTATGTAAATGGCTTTTTACCGGCAATACAGCCTAAAGCTCTGAGTCTCCAGCCCGGTGGAATTTTCAGCCAAGAAATCAAAGAGCCTGTGTAATTTGTTACTTTGTTAATATATATATATTTTTAAATACCTTCCAGGGTGTGTGTTTGTTTGCTTGTTTGGTAATTTGAAACTTTATTCTTAAATGTATCTCAAGCTTCAAGAAATTCCTAGTACTGTACCCTAGGGGGACACTTCTTAAAATAAATAAAAAATTCCAATAAATCAATTAGAAAAAGACAAACAACCCCAAAGAGAAATGGACACAGGAAATGAAACAGAAACTCAAGGAAGAGAAAAAGGCCCATGATCATATGAAAAGATGAATGACATGCATTGTAGTCTTCGGCAACTTGCTGTTTTCAGTACAACACTGTGCCTCTGTATTAGTCTGTTTCTGGTGCTTATAACAAAATACCTGGACTGGGTGATCTATAAAGAAAATGAAACTTATTGCTTACAGTTTGGGAGGATGGGAAGTCCACAGCGAGGGAATACATTTGGTGAGGGTCTTGGTGGTGATGACAGTGACCCAGGGGTCTCACATAGCAGAAAATGGCAGAACAGAGAGAGAGACTCTCACATACTCTCCTTTTAAAGCCCCCAGAACCATGCCCATGACCACCATTATTAATCCATTCACTATGGCGTGGTCCTATAATCTAATCACCTCTTCAAGGCCCCACCTTGCAATTACCGTAATAGGATTTCCCACCCTCTTAACACTGTCACAGTGTGGATAAAGCTACTAAAAATTAAAATTTTGAGGATACAATCCATATCAGCCGCCACCCATGGGACTGTGTGTAGCAACATTCATTTTTCATGGGTATAATATTTTATTAGGTGAGAATTGTACAATTCCATTCTCCTTATGATACATGTACCATAAATCCACATCTATGAAACTAAAAGCAGCTCAAAATTATAAAATAAATTGGTGTAAGAATATATACAAACCTGATTAACTACTTTAAAAAAGCAGGGTGATGATGAAAATGATCTTCAAGATATTTCCTTGAAAAAGGGGGAAAAAGGGGGAGATTGACTTTGGAGATAGTCAGGAGAATGTATCAGTTGTCTGTTGCTGTATAACAAACCACCCCAAAACTTAGTGGCTTAAAACAACACCCAATTATTGATCATGATTTGCTGAGTCAAGACTTCAGGCAAGGCTCAGTGGGGTGGCTTGGCTATGCTCCATCTAGAACCTTCTGGCTCACTTGTGTGTCTGCATTCAGCTGGGCTGGGCTGCAGGGTCCCAGATGGCCCACCCTCAAGGCTGGGTCCTTGGTGTTTGTTGGCTGGGGGTACCTCACGCTTTCTCCACGTGGCATCTCTCTCCATGTGGTGTCATCCTCTGGGTCCTCTTTTTTTTCCACATGGCCTTTCCCTCCAACAAGATAGCCTGGAGTTCTTTACAAAGAGAAAGCATCCACGTAATACTGTGTAATTAAAAGTTGATGGCAACTAATATATTAAATAACAAAGTGTGCTCTGTGGTTAAATACTTCTGGGAAATGCTGCATATGGCATCTTCTCTTGGAAATTCCCAATGAAAAAAAAAAATCCAAAACTTGCTAAAGTCTCTGAGAGGTTCTGAAAGGAGCAAAGACCTTGGTGAAAGGAGCTGCAGAGAACAGGCGAGGTGCTGCCTCTTCTCTTTCCTCAGGATTATATCAAGGAGGGGCTGGGTTAGAGAAAGCTGGGAGGCTTTGTCCCACCTTATGAGAACGTCCTCGTCTTAACTCTGCTATCCTGTCCTGGTCAGAGTCACAGTGTAACTGCAGGTGGCTCCAACCTCCAAGGCCTCTGCACATATCTAAGGCCTATGGGAAGCAGCCACAAGGCCAGAGGGTCAACAGTGCCTCTCCTGAAATCAGGTCACTCATGTTTCTGCCCCTCCCCCTGCCCCCACCCTGCCAGTACCCTTGTCTTGAGTTAGCTCACCTTCTTGTCTCCTGTCTCTTGTTTGTTGTAATCCTTGTGATCACTCATCCTGACCTATTTGGATTTACAGACCTTCAGCTTGTCCCTGATGCTTGGTGACCATAAACTCCTTTGATTTTTCTCCTCCTTTCCTTTAATTCGAAAGTCAATCTATGTTAGTTGTAACAAATTCAAATAATAACAAAAAGTGAAAGCCTTCCCTTGTCTATTCCAG
>NW_007726493.1:675753-677999 GCF_000696425.1 Galeopterus variegatus | reverse complement strand
GTTCACAGTTGGCTGATATTCGAGCATAGACCTAAAGGACTGAGCCAGCTGATTGTCTGGGAAAGAAACTTTCCAGCCATGAATGGATGCCTGAAGGTAGAGAGTCTCCACTCCCCGGTATGAGAGGAGGGACATAAAAGAGATTACCCAAAGGCCAAATTGATCGGAAATGAAGTTAACTCAATTAAGGAGCTTAGCATGAGTACCACAGCTTGGGTTTCCCAGGAAGAAGACTCCAAGGTAAAGATCAGTGTTTAGGAGATTTATTAGGGAGTGTGTGTGGGGTCAACACCTGTGGAGGAAGGAAGGCGGATGACTAGGCAGAGGAAAATGTTGAGCTGCAACGCAGGCTCAGTGGTGTCCGTCGGTCCTCGGAGAGTCCTGAAGCTGGGATGACCCTTCAGAACGGTCCCCAGTTGGGATGAGGAGGCTGGACCTTCATGCCTTGCCTCAGTCATTAGATACTGGCCACCACAGGAAGGGGTACAACCTCGGGCAAAGTGGCTGTCCCCAGCCACAGCAATCCCCAAAGAGGGTTGCCAGCTGAGGGCTGCCTGTCTTTAATAATTTCAACTTCTCCCCTTTGTTCTCCCAGCCCTAGGAGTGGTGGCTCCTCAGCAGCTGAGGAGGTGAGTCCCTCCTTCCTGCAGGGGATCAGCTCAGTGCTTGTTGCAACGAGACGGGGAGGCATATGGAGATGGCAAGCACAGCCGGGCTGGGGTGGGCAGACAAGAGACCCTGCTCTAAACCTTGTTGCCTTGGAGAGAAAACGAGAAAAAGTGGCTGCGATGGTTTCCTGGGCCTGTTTGCTCTGAGCCTTCCCTTTCCTGGCTCTGCTCAGAGGTGCTGACACTTGGAGGCTGCATTGCTCAAGTTCCCTATCAGCTGGTCTCTAGCAGGCTTGGTCAGTCAGAGCCACTGAGGAGACATTCTAAGCAGGAGGAAAGGAGAAACCAGCGTATTTCTTTCCTCCCTCTGTGCCTTGGGCAGGATCTCCATTAGCAGCTCTGTCTCCTCCCTGGCTCCAGCTCTCCTGTTCAGGCTGCTGTGGTCTAGCTCCCATCAGGGAAACTTGGCACCTGGCTCTGGCCACATTACTGTGGTAGATGCAGGCACTCAGGTCCTGTAAGGAAGGACTTGATGCTCAATCGCAGGAGGTGCAGCCAATCTCCAGTTGTCAGCTCCTGCAGGGTCAGCCTTCACTGCAGACAGCCACCTTGCTTAAGATCACACTCTTGGGCCGGCCCGGTGGCGCACTGTAGAGTGCACCGCTTGAGAGCGCGGCGGCGCTCCCACCAAGGGTTCGGATCCCATGTGGAGACCGGTTCCCGCTCACTGGCTGAGCATGGTGCGGGCGCAACACTGAGGGTTGCGATCCCTTTGCCGGTTAGTAAAAAAGACAAAAAGGAAAAAAAAAAAAAAAAGATCACACTCTTCCTGAAGCAGCCGGCACTGAGGGACATGGGGCATCNAAAAAAAAAAAAAAGATCACACTCTTCCTGAAGCAGCCGGCACTGAGGGACATGGGGCATCAATGGCAAGCCATTTTGGCTGGATGAGGGTCACTCTGCATGCAGTCCTCCAGACTTGCCTGAGGTTTTGTCTTCATCATCATGCAGCTTCTCCTTTCTCTTCCCAGGGCTTGACCCCAAATGCACATCTTGCACTGTGATACTACTGCCCTCCGCCCATCCAGCCTGGAGAGGGCAGTGGCTTCCTGCTGGTGCTAATCTCTGGGTGGACACTCCACTCTTGCATTGCCTGTGTAACTAATTCACTGCATTAAATCCCCATCTGTTTATGCAGAGTGGGCTCTGTTTGCCTGGTGAGACACTGCCTGATATAGACTGAATTTTGCATCTAAGTTTCAGTTTATATTCTGGCCTCCCCTCCTAAGCAAGTGTTTTATTATTTATTTATTAAGCAACTGTTTTATAAGGGCCCCCTAAGCCACACACAAATATATATGCACACACATATATTTGCTTCAACAGCCGACATGCAGCATAAGCAAGTAACACCAGCCAGCAGCAGGCGATCCCTAACCCCCATGATCCTTAGACAGGGTGGCCTAGCGCTGCTCCTCACCACTACTTGCTCTCAGAGCTGAGGTTGGGCATATTTGGCACCAGCTATCCCCCAGCCTGCATCTGGCTTCTGTGCCCTCCCCTTCCCCTGTCTCTGTGTCTGGCTCTGAGGTTGGCTGGTGTCTCTGGTCCACACTTCTCTGGGATCTCCTAGGGCAG